>NC_133619.1:645198444-645317514 GCF_048593235.1 Sminthopsis crassicaudata | reverse complement strand
CAGGGGCCGGAGCCATGCAGTGGGCCTGGAGCCTGGGCTTCCTTTTGGCCCTGGGGTCCCTTGGCGCTGGAAAAGACCAGAAGGGCCTGAGGAAGAAGGGGAAAGGAGGCTGGCGGGATGCCCAGGCCGACCAACAGGAGAGGGAGGCCTTTCTGCTTGAGGTAAGCAGGAGAAAAGGAACCTGGGGATGAGGGAAGGGGGATGGGAAGTGGTTGGGGGAGGAGATGGAGAGAGAAGGACTGGGTAGAAGGGGCAGGTGGGCCCGATGAAAAGGGAAAACCGGGGATCTGATGGGCTGAGCCAGGTCCTCCTGCTCTTTGGGCTCGGTTTCCCCAAATGTAGACCTTTGAATGCAGGTTACTACGAGGGGCAGGCGGGGTATAGGGAGGAGTATAAGAGAATTCAGGGACAAATGAGGGGCCCGGAGAAAAGGGCCAGGGGCTGGGGGAGTCACTGAGGGCTTGTGGGGGAGGGCTTGTGGATCTCCTCCCCCCCCACCCATGCCTGACACAGGGCTGGCCTAAAGCCCTGTCCCCCTCGGCCCCCAGCACTTACAGGAGGCTCTGGAGCTGTCCCCTTTCCAAGAGCCAGAGAGCTCCCCTGGAGCTCCTGAGCGGGAGGGGGCCCAGGGAGCCGAAGAGGAGGAGGAACCGACCGGGACTCCCCCCCCAAGCCTGCCGCCGACCCCGACACCCGAGGATGCCATTTCCTATGTCTGTGAGTGACGGGACACCAGGCCTCCCCTCCCTGGCACCTCCCCATCCCCAGACCACCCTAGAAGCCAAATGCAGTTTCTGTCCCCCCAGACCCCCCGCCCTCCCCACGCTGACCAGTGCCCCCTGCCCACCCAGCTCCCCACTCACAGGGACCCCTTTTCCCTTGTTCCCCCCAGTGGGCCGCCTGTCGGGGCTGGACTCGGGGCTGCATCAGCTGCACGTCCGGCTCCACACTCTGGATGCCAGGGTGACGGAGCTGTCCCGGGGCCTGCAGCTCCTCAGGAAGGAGGCCAGAGAGACTCGGGAGGTCCTGGAGGCCCTGGAGGAGGCCCAGAAGCAGGGCCAGCGGGATCGAGGGCGACTGGAGGGTGAGTGGGCAGAAGGGTCGGAGGGTCCCAGCCCCAGGGTAGCCTTGGGGGGAGGCCAAGGAGTGAGCCTGGAGGGTGGGGGAGAAGAGAGGGACTCTGGGGCGGGGGCCTTGGAAGCCTGGGGCCCACATTGCCCTGCTTCCCACAGGCTGTCTGAAAGGCCTCCGCTTGGGCCACAAGTGCTTCCTCCTGTTCCGGGATTTCCAGGCCCAAATTGCTGCCCACGCCCAGTGTGGGGCGCGTGGGGGCAGCCTGGCCATGCCCGCGGACCGGGCCCAGATGGAGGGCCTGACTCGCTACCTGAAGGCCGCCCTGGCCCCCTACAACTGGCCCGTGTGGCTGGGCATTCACGACCGCAGGGCAGAGGGCCTCTACCTCTTTGAGAACAGCCAGCGGGTCTCCTTCTTTGCCTGGCATCGAGCCCCACTCCCGGACAGCCCAGACGCCCCCTCTCCCCAAGGCCCCGGGCACCCCGCCCTGGGGCCCGACCAGCCCAACGGGCGTGAGCAGGAGAACTGCGTGGCCCAAGCCTCGGACGATGGCTCCTGGTGGGACCACGACTGCGAGAGGCGCTTCTACTACGTCTGCGAATTCCCCCAGTAGGGCCCCAGGGGCCGTCATCTCTTCCTCCTGGCACCTCCTCCCCCCCTCCCTAGCTCCTTGTCCCCCAAAATAGCCTTTCCTTCCTGCCCATCGTGCTTCTCCCCGAGCACCCCAAAACTGCCCTCGCCTTCTATAAGTCTCCTCCCTTGGGGAGTGCTCCCCTTCCTCAAGGGCCTTTTAAGGGGGAGCTCCAGAACCCCTTCAAGACCCAGCCAAGGCTCAGCCTTTGACCCCCAGCCTGCCCTTCCCGGGGCGATTCCCTCTGGGGGCTTCCCGGCCCAGGAGTACCGTGTGTGGCTTAGAGGTTCTCATGGGCCCCGTCCCTTCCCTCCCAGGACCCCGTCTCCTTCCTACCCCCTGGTGCCTGATGCAGGGCAGGGCCCACGGAGGCAGCCGGGGACCCCCACAGCAGGGCAAGCTGCTGAGCTCCCCATCCCTGGGCTCGTCGGGAAGGCTGGGGGGCGGGTGAGACTCCTGGGAGGCTCCAGCTCCAGGGCTCTGGGCCTTCACCATCCCCCTCCCCAGTCCCTCAGAAGACTCATCCAAACTGTAGCCCAGGACAGAGGTGTGGCCACGATGGCTGGAGAAGGGGGAAGAAGTGGGGGGCAGGGCCCCAACTCCCTCACCCATGCCTCCTCCCCCGGCCTCTTTCTTCCTTTGTGAAATAAAATCTGAAAGCGGGCGCCCTGAACCGAGTCTGAATTAATGCCCGAGCACTGGGGAGGGGCCGCTGTTGGTGGAGCTGGGACAGCCCCTGCCCTCAAGGAGACCCCTCTCTCTCCCTGGGTGGTTCTCCACTTCCCACTGACCAGGCCGGGACTGACTAGAAGGGCCCATCGTCCCCCTCCCCGTGCTGAGTGAGGACCCTGGCCCCCCAGCCTGGCCCTCTGCTCACAGATGTGGGAATGTGAGGGTTGACACTGGCTTGAGCCTCTCAGGAGTCCCCGGAAGCCAGGAGGGAGCTTACCGGCCCGAAATCGGGGTGCCCCAGAGTCCGCCCAGCCTCTGGGCCTGGAAGCCCAGTCCTGGTCTGGGCCCCACAGGAGGGTGCCCATGGGCTTCCCCATTTCCAGGGCTTCTGTCCCTCCTTGTCTCCCTGCTATCCCCAGGCCTCCAGCAGATGGCGCTCCCACCCTTCCCTGGAGGATTAGATCTCTGACCCAGAACATTCTAGAGCAAACATTTTTAGACTTTCTCGTCCTCTGGGAAAACCTGGGGACCCCTGCTCTAAATCAGCTTTCCATGGACCAGCACGTGCGGTTACAGCAGAAACCAGCTGTCCTGGAGCAGGGCTGTCAGAACATGAGGGAAGAAGCAAGCAGGCCCCGGGGGAGAGCTCTTCTCTCTGTGTCTGTCTCTCTCTGTCTCTGTCTCTCTCTGTCTCTGTCTATTTCTCTGTCTCTGTCTCTATTTCTCTGTCTCTGTACCAATGTATCTCCATTTATTGTTAGGAGGGCTCCCCCAGCCTCCGGGTCTTTCACACTGGGGCGGGGGGGGGGGGGGGGGAGGGGGAGGGGAGTCTCCTGGGCTTTGTTAAGGACAGAAGGTATAGAAGTATCACCAGCCCAACACATGCAGGGATGTACGCCTGTGCCCGTCCCCATCCCCCCCAGAAGTGCCCTGCCCAGCATGCCCTGAGCTTCTGTTGACCATGACAACCTCCTCTGGGGCCCAGAGCCTTGAGGCCATCCCCCCATGCCCTCTCCAGGGGCTCCCCAACGCTGGTGAAGGAGGCTTTGGGCCGGGCGGAAGTCCGCGGGCAGAAGGGGTGGGCTTCCAGTGGGATGTGAGCAGGGCCACCAGGGACACAGGCTGGGCTGTGGATGAGCAAAGAGCTACCTGCCCTGCACAGAGATGCATACCGCAAGCACACTCACACGTGTGCATGGTGCATACATGCAATGCTTGCACATTTGCACACTCTCACATACATGCACAGTGCATTGTGTATTGCCATGCACACTCTTACACACAAATGCACACACAAGTACTGTGCACAATGCATGCACACTCGCATGTGTATGTATGTGTGCACATGTTCCCACACAAGCACACGCACAAATTCACACACACATGTACCGTGCACACATGCAAGTAAGGGGTGTGCACATGTGCACATAACATGGGTTGTGCGTAATGCATGCATTGCACTATATGTGTATGTTCGTGAAACTTGTGCACATTGCACGCATGGTGTGTGAGGTTGCACATGCATGCACATACACATAGATTGTGAGTATGCAATACATGTCTCATATACAGCCATAGGGTTGCACTATGTGGGCAAAGTGTACATGTGTGTACAATGCACATGGGTTGTACGATGCATTGCATTGCACACACATTACATGGCATAGTTTCAACATATGCAATGCACATGTGTGTGATGTGTGTGCATATGCGCACATGCATTGCACGTGATCATTCGAGGTATGGTTGTGTGCACTGTGGATGAGGTGTGTGCATATATGTGCATATGCATGGGGTGTGAGTTGCAATGCATGTATTATGTGCACATACAATGTGCTCGTGGTATTGTAATATGTGCATGTGTACACATGGAGTTGAGGTGTCTACATGTGTGCACATGCATGTGGACTGAGTTGCGCTGTATGCTCATGGTATAATTGTAATGTGTGCACACATACACACTTATGGGTAAGGTGTGCACACGCGTGTGCCCACAGGAGTTGTACGTGCACGTGTGTGTGCACACACTCAGTCTCAACTCCACACAGCGTTCTGCTGTTTGACTAGGGGGCCGTGCACGTGGCTGGTTGTGCCGGGCTGTGCGTGCCTGGGATGAGTCAGCCTGTCGGGGACTGCATGTGAGGGGGTGCAGAGAACCGAGTCCTCCTTATCCCATTCAGAGCTTTGGGCAGAGCTCCCCAGGGGCTCCGGGGGTCTCCTGGTCCTCAGCCCTACAAAGGGCACAGGCTGTGGGAAGAGGGCCCCTCTGCCAGTGTCTCCCTACGTGGGCTGACTTTTCTGGGCTTCTGGGGGTCAGGCTGGATGTGTCCATCTATGCCCCCTTAACCCTGCCCCCCCACCCCACCTCCCACCAGAGGGGGGAACAGCCTGGCTCCCTAGATGCTGTCTGGGATTTCCAGGGAGGGACGTGAGCAGAAGTTGGAGAACCTGGGAATGGGGAGTGGGGATGGCGAGGAAAGGAGACTGGGCTAGGTAGCCTACTAATTAAAAAAGGAGCTGTGGGGTCCCAGTGGGCTCCTAGATGAAGAGGATGTTGGCTCCAAAGGCCAAGGAGGTGATGCCGTTTTCAGAAAAAGGCCCTCGGGCCCCCCCTTGGCTCAGACTCCCCTCTATGGTTTTAGGAAACAACAGGAGAAATGGAGACTTCGCTTTGGGCTTTCTCCTTCCCGTCTGGTGTTGGGTGTGGGAACCAAGTCAGCCCTTACTGAGGTGAATCAGGAGCTGGGAGAGCCCGGCAGGCTCGGGGCCGTGGGCCCTGGGGGAGATCTGGCAGCTGGGACAGCTTTCCGAGGCCCCAAGGGCGGCCCGGGGGCTCACCCTCTCCCCTTTATCCCCAGAGGCCCATTAAAGCAGCAAAGCCCCAGCTCCCCTAAGGATTCCCAGGCACATATGGCGCTGTGAGCCTTCCAGAAGGAGCGGCACAACGAGGGCGGGCGCACGGGCTCCGTTACCTCTGAGGATGAAAAGCACTGTGGTGGTGCCCGTCATCCCGTTTTACAGAGGAGGAAACCGAGGCAGGCAGCTGGTGTGAGGTGGCGGGCCGGGAGTGTAACTCGCCGCTCCCCCCAGGAGTGGGAGCAAAGCCTCCGGGATGGCTCCTGGCCCCATTCCTCGCTGAGCGGGCCGGGGAGAGCTCACGTGCTGCTGGGGGCCCTGCTGCTTTTCCGAGGGAGCACAGAGCCCCCTTCCCCTTGGTCTGGGCCCAGGGACTTTCCTCAAGGTGTCTGCTGCCCCAGGGGAGCCCGGGACTTTCTCCTTGTGTTCCGCTGGGTCTGGCAGTGGGAACCAAGGGGGTTTCTTGGTGGGGGGCGAAGGAAATGTCTTCGGGAGGACCAGGGAGGACCGGAGGAGAGGGGGACAGCGAGTTCTGGTCGGGAGCATTAATTCGAGGTGGGGGGGCACCGGTGCAATCTTCCCTGACTCTGGGCCCCGCCTTCCCTTCTGGCCTTTCCCAGCAGCCCCGGAGGCTCTAGCACCCATCCCCACCCCCGCGGGAGCTCGGCGCAACAGGGGCTCGCTGTGCCCTCGCCGGCCCCGGGCTGAGTCTGTGTCTGGCACATAGTAGGCATCTCAAAGCGCGCTGGGTGGCCTGTGGCAGATGGGGCTGGGTATGGAGACCCTCACTGTCCCACCGAACCGCCAGAGGTGAGAAGAAGGGGCGGGGACAGAGCCAACGCCCGGGAAGGAGACGTGATTGGCGGTCGTGCTGGCGAATCAGAGAGAAGAGAGCGGTCTGGAGGGGAAGGTGGTGACGGTGTCCGAGCCGCAGAGGGAGGGCTGGCCACGAGGCTGGGCCGTTAGCTCGGATCTGGCGACCTCAGTACCGTCCCCCCCTCCCCCCGGCTTCTGGGAAGCCTTGGGGGAGATGCTGAAGACGCCCCGGACGACTCCCCCCCCCATCTAGGCTGACTGCGGGGTTCCAGGCTCTGCTCCCCGCCGGCGGCGCCTCCGGGTCTCACTGCCCGCGGGCCCTGGGGACAAAGTGAGGCCGGTGACCTCGCGCAGCCCCCCTCTCTTCATCGAACTACTTCCCCGCTGTCGGGCCTTCTAGAGCCGGCGCTGATGACTACGGTGGAGCGCCCCCTCCCGAGCGGGCACCACGTCAACAGAGGGAGCTCTGCCGAGGCACCCCCCGCAAGGGGGCGCAGGTTGTGGCACGTGACCCTGAAGGGACGGACGCTGACCACGGGCTCGGCCGCATGGGGCCCCAGGCCGCCGAGTGAGCGGGGCCAGTGAGGGGGAGAGGGAGGCGGAGCCTGCGCCCCGGGCGCCACGAGGTGGGGCTCCCCTTCCAGGCGTCCTGCACGCTGTCACACCGGCAGACCCGGTTTGGGCTTTACTGGGGGGCAATTCCCTCCCCTCCTGGGCATGCAGACCGGACAGGCCCGAGGCTGCGCCTCGGGCAAGGGCGGGGCGGGCCCCCAAGTACTGCCTGGAACCTTCTCTTCTCCTGGCAGGGCAACCCCAGTTCCACGAGCGGATCCCCGAGAGAACCGCAGACTTGCGCCGGAGCAGAAACGCGCGGGGGACGCGGGGTGGGAGGCGCAGAGGGCGCTAGCGGGAGAGCGGTCCGGCAGCCAGCAGGCTGCCACGTGGCCGTACCTCCCCCCCTCCCTCCTCTGTCCCGGTCACGTGAGATTCACCGAGCAGCTAACGGCGAGCATCGCATCGCGCACGCGCAGAGTGGGCTGCTGCCGCTGCGGGCCGCCACCCCCAATTTAAGAGTACAGTTCAAGCTCCAAGGGCTCCTAGGATTGCGCGTGCGCTCTGCCCCTCCCCCAGGCTCGTGCGCTTGCGCATTGCACACTCCACAGTCTTCTAACTGGCAATTGATAGACGGGGTGAGGGAGGAGCCTTGGGTGCTGCACATCCAATGGAGACAAAAGACCTGCAGAGACGCTCGGAGCCAGAGTAGACTGCAGATACCTTGTAGAGATGCCGGGGATGGTGTAGAGAGACCCTGAGATTCTGGGGAGATGCCCGGAGACCCTAGAGATGTTCCCCGAGCTGTGGACACGTCCCCCAGGCAGGGTGCCTGGCTGTTGAGGACTCGCAGGATTCGCATCCGGGACACAGGCCCGGAGGGGAGCCCCTGCCTTCCCCCCTCGTCCTCCCTCCCTCGTCCTCTCTCCCTTCGCCCTTGAGAAAATGTCACAGCTGTAAATCCCGCTTCAAAGTGGGTCCATAGTTTCCCTGGAGAGCTGGTCGTTAAACATTGGCAGCAAACCTGTACATCCGCTCCCGGTTCTGACTGGCATGGGAGAGCGACCTGGAGTCATTCCAGGGATAAAGAGGAGGATTTGAACCCAGAGCTCTCCTCCGCCAGTGCCCCCGTCTGCCTGTCTCCGGTTAATAAAATAACAATTTCTGCAAGTTCATTTTCTTAGCTTTTATTTTACTGAAATAAAAAGAAGTCATCTCCTGCACTTTATCACACATTATTCCCTTTCATGCCCGTCCTTCCTCTTCCTCGCATGGGGAGTGTATCCCCTGCCTCCTCAACCTGCACCCCAGCTGCAGTGCAGCCCCTGCCCCCATTTCTAGGAATCCCCGGGGCTGTGAAGGGGCACCCGGCAGGATGTGGAACCTGCCCCTTTTCATCCCCGCCACCTTGCTAATGACTTCTGCCCAACTCTGCCCATTGTAGCTAGAGTTTTGTAGATGCCTCCATCCAGAAAGCTTGGAACAAGATGGCAGACTAGCCCTGTTCTGGATGATGGAGAGGCCCTCTCCATCGCGGGGTGAAGGAAGGCTGCGTGCTCTTTCCCATGCCTTTTTGGCACATCCTTGGTACCATGGCCAGTTCCAAGATGGCAGACTAGCCCTGTTCTGGATGATGGAGAGGCCCTCTCCTTTGAGGGATGAAGGAAGGCTGTGTGCTCTTTCCCGTGCCTTTTTGGCACATCCTTGGTACCATGGCCAGTTCCAAGATGGCAGACTAGCCAGGTTCTGGATGATGGGGAGGCCCTCTCCATCGCGGGGTGAAGGAAGGCTGCGTGCTCTTTCCCGTGCCTTTTTGGCACATCCTTGGTACCATGGCCAGTTCCAAGATGGCAGACTAGCCAGGTTCTGGATGATGGGGAGGCCCTCTCCATCGCGGGGTGAAGGAAGGCTGCGTGCTCTTTCCCGTGCCTTTTTAGCATGATGTTTTCAACAGCGTGGTTGGTCAGCTACTGCACCAATCGTCGGTTATTCAGCTATAAACGGCTATGGGCCCAGAGGAGAGGGAGAGCCCTGTGACTTGTGGGCAGCCTTAGCGCAGCCTCGGGCTGGGAGGCCACAAAGTATGGATGGACTCTCTGCTGCTTGGCTACTTGTGAGCTAACAATTAATAGCAAGAAAACGCAGGCTCCCCACCAGCCGGCGTGGAGCCATGGGTCACAGCACCTAGAGAAGTGCTGCGGATAGCTCTTACCTCGGGGATGTCCATGAGATTTTTTTTTTTTTTAATTTTTTATTTTATTTTATAATTATAACATTTTTTGACAGTACATATGCATGGGTAATTTTTTACAACATTATCCCTTGCATTTACTTCTATTCAGATTTTTTCCCTTCCTCCCCCAACCCCCTCCCCCTGATGGCAAGCAGTCTTATATATGTTAAATATATTACAGTATAATTTAGATACAATATATGTGTGTAGAACCGAATTTTTTGTTGCACAGGAAGAATTGGATTCAGAAGGTAAAAATAACAGTTTACATTCATTTCCCAGTGTTCCTTTTCTGGATGTAGCTGGTTCTGTCCATCATTAATCAATTGGAATTGGATTAGCTCTTCTCTATGTTGAAGAAATCCACTTCCATCAGCATACATCCTCGTACAGTATCATTGTTGAAGTGTATAATGATCTTCTGGTTCTGCTCGTTTCACTCAGCATCAGTTGATGTAAGTCTCTCCAAGCCTCTCTGTATTTCTCCTGTTGGTCATTTCTTATAGAACAGTAATATTCCATAACATTCATATACCATAGTTTACCCAACCATTCTCCAATTGATGGACATCCATTCATCTTCCAGCTTCTAGCCACTATGAAAAGGGCTGCCACAAACATTTTGGCGATGTCCATGAGATTGACCCGCACTGCCAGAGCTAGCTCAGATTTGGGGAGGCTCCAAGTGGAAGTTGGGAGAGGAGAAGTATCAGGCTGACTCCCAGATGGAAGGTCTACAGTCGTGCTGACTGCTGTATGCTGGGAAACCGGACATGGACCAGCTCTGCACCAGGAGACCAAATGGCTGCCATTTGAACCGCCTTAGGAAGACTCTGAAGATCACCAGCAGGATCAGGTCCCAGACACCGACTCTGCTGCACTGGCCACATTGTTCAAAGGCCAAATGCACGCTTGCCGAAAAGACTGTTTTATGGAGCACTTACCCAGGGCAGGCGCTTACAAGGGGGTCGGAAAAAAGCAAGCCAAGGACACTCTCTCATAAGAACTTTAGAACTGATTGCATGACAGGGGAGATCCTGGCACAGGGCTGCCCAACATGGCGCGCCCTCCGCAGAGAAGGGGCTGCCTCTAAAGCAGAACTGAATTACTCTGAAGAAACTGGAAACACGCCAAGTTAGAGAAGCACCTCAAATGTCTGTAGGGACCATTTGTGTCCCACCTGAGCTTGATCAGCCCGAGGGACACTCCTTAACTGGGCTCTAACACTGTGAGAACAAAGGCTAAACCACCACAACTTTCCAGGAGACTTCTCAGCCATTAAAATGTAGACTCCTTGAGGGCAGGAACTTTTCCTTTCCTCTTAGAATCCGCCGGATTAGTCCTAATTCTTTTACAGCCATCAGTTTTCCCTGGGGCGCAGAAAATCCTGTTTCCCACAAAGAAGCTGCTGCTAAGAGCAGCTCCATCTGCATTAGTGTCTGAAAAACCTGCAGACTCCCTTAGTCCTCGCCCAAATGGAAGACTGGGGTTCAGCTGCTTCTTCCTCACACACGAGACGTTGTTCATTGCTCTAGTTTCCCAAACCCAACGGATTTTCCTTGTGGCAAACAGGCTCCTCACTCATTCAAATTGAGAGACGTCAAGTGAGTCACATCATCACAGACTGGGTGAGAAGGTCATGAATTGCTTAAATTGGGAAATATGAAAAATAGCTGCTAGCGATTAACCACAGCTCCTTTTCATGAGTGCAGCTTGTTTGGTTTGAGGACCAGCGTGATGTAGGAGATGTAGACACCCAATGATGGCAGGCCCCACAAGCTGGGCTTCGGTCATGTGAAAAGCTCCCCGTGGCCATTCTCTCTGGCAAAAGGCAGACTTGTTTAGGGGGAAAGGTTACAGACAAAACGAAGGGACACTTAGCGGGAATGGTAAATAGGAAATAGTGGGAAAGTGTGGGAAAGCCAAGTTCCTCAGAGAAAGTTCCCAGGAGAAAGGGAGCCCCCATGAGGTTGGGGTGTGCCCTTACTGGCAGGCTAAATCCTGGAAGGGACTCAGCACCCCAAGAGTTAGCTGTAAGGAGAAGTGGAGTGGGGAAGCGTAGTGGTTAGGGAAGGTACCATGTGGAATAAAAGGGAAAAGGAAAAGACACCATGAGGCAGAGGGCCATGGGGGACTGACTCAAAGAAGGGTAGCAGCCATAGAATGAATGACCCATAAGGAGGTTTTACAGGGAAAATTTAACCTCAGGAACCTGACTGGGATTTCCGGCAGGGCGTAGCAAGGGGAGGCTGCTCCAGACCTCTACCAGGGGTGGGTCTCCGAGGTTTGACCTGACTTGGATTTCAGACTGGAGCACCTCCCCAGAGAGAAGCACCTCACCCAGGGGCAGGCAACCCAGGAGTCGGAAAAAAGTGAATCAAAGACTCTCTTGTAGACCGAGGGACCAAGGAGCTAAAGTGATCTCCATCAGAGCCTTCTCCCTGTTTGCCTCAAGGATCAATTCTTTAGTTTCTCTTCTAGTTTCTAGCATTCAGGACCTCAGTCACAGCCAATGTAGCTTTCTGGATCAGAATAATAATTTGAAGAAATTACACACCAAATACACAAGTTTTAGGAGAAAATGTTTATGATTACATGAATTTGCCTTCACTTTATTATCACCGATTCCCTCAGCTCAAACATGCTTCAAAGTATTTTGGCAAAAGGAAGTAATAATTTGGGGGTGTTCTTCCATATATAATATAGAAAATGTTGTCCCCATATTGCCACACCGTTTTTGTATCGAGCCTTCCGTTTAAAAGACTGTCTTTAAAAGTCGATTACTCTTGCAACAATATGAAAAAAAAATGGCATGCAGCTGCTCTCCCTCGGTTCTTTAGACCAGTTACTGCCCGTAATGGGTCCCAGTAGCTCCAGGGGCCACCATTTTACCTAGTGCTTCTTGAGCTGTGTTCATGTCAGAGTATTAAGGTCATCCCTGCCACTGCCGAGCTGGAGACCGGGGGATGGCTCGAGCTCAGGAGCTTTGAGCGCAGCCTGGCTGCAGATGATCCTGTGTCTGAGTTAAGTCCTGCACCACTAGGTGGCGTCCCTGAGAGAAAAGGACCACCAATTTCAAAAGCGGCACACTCACCCAGGTCAGAAACAAACGGGCAGGATAACGGCCTTTCTGTACCGGTCAGTTTGGAGATCTACCCCGTGAGCGGCCCCTGCAAGTCCCGCCTGGGTGAGATGGGGACACTGAGTCTTAAAACAAAAGCCACGTTCAGATTATGGTGCAGACAGAGCTCTGGGCTTGGACTCGAGCTGTGACTCCATACCTTGCCTCACACACAGCTTAGTTATAGGAACTTCCATGTGTCCCTTGACCTCCCTGGGGACTGACTTTCTCAACTATGAAAACAGGGGCCTGGACTCTTTCCTCCGAGATCCTTCACAGCGCCAGATCTACGAGCCTCAACTTTCCATTTGTACTTTGCATTTCTGGTGCAGCCGCCATGGTGAATATTATTTCCTCCTGGTTCTGCTGCCTTTGTTCTGCCCCTTCATGGCTTCCACATTTCTCTGACTTCCTCATACTTTTTACTTCTATTCTAGTGGAACCATGACCTCATCTAATTGGATGTTCCCACCTATGGTCACTCCATCAAAAAGCGACCGTTAAATGGCCGTTCTGTGCCAGGCACTGGGGCTCCTATACAAAGAATGAAAGAATCCCCATCACCAAGAAGGCTGTAGCCTGGTGGAGAGAGAAAAATAAAATGATAGCTACAAGCTAAAGTGCCCGTTGTTGGGGGACTTGAAGAGAGAAAAGAATTCTGTGAGACTGTGGGGAGAATGGGACACATCCCAGGCCTGGGGGCAGCCAGAACAACAGCTCTGCGAGGGATGGAATGGGCAAAAGATGGCATGAGGTGGCAGAGTGTGGGAGAGAAATTGGGGTGCGGTGAGACTGCTGTACCCGCCAATGCCCTGAAAGCTAAAGCTGGGACTGATCCTGGAAGCACCAGGGTGCCTGCTGCTGGTCTGGATGGAGGAGGGGAGCTGCAGGCAGACCTGCACGGTAGGAATAGGAAAAGCCCTTGGACAGCCGCGTGGAGGGTGAGCAGGGGAGGAAGCCAGGAGGGAGAGAGGCAGAGAGAGCATGGCAAGCAGGGGGGACCGGCCAGCCGGAGGAAATGCTGGGAGGGAGGGATGGGGAAAGGGCTGGAGCAGCCAGGAACCCAGGAGCTCAGTGTGTGTGTGTGTGAGTGTGTGTGAATGTGTGTCTGAGTGGGTGTGAATATGTGTGTGTCTGTGTGCGAGAGTGTTAGTGTGTGTGAGTGGGTATATTTGAGTGTCTGTGAGTGTGTGAGTGTTAGTATGTTGGTGTGTATCTGTGTGTGTCTGTGTGTGAGTGGGTGTGAATGTGTGTGTGTCTGTGTGCGAGTGGGTGTGAATGTGTGTGTGTCTGTGTGTGAGTGGGTATATTTGAGTGTCTGTGAGTGTGTGAGTGTTAGTATGTTGGTGTGTATCTGTGTGTGTGTGTGTGAGTGGGTGTGAATGTGTGTGTGTCTGTGTGCGAGTGGGTATATTTGAGTGTGTGTCTGTGAGTATGTGTTAGTATGTCGGTGTGTATGTGTGAGTGAGTGTGTGCCAGGGAGCTGATTTTCTGTGGGACCCTGAATGAGAGAAGCCATTGGAATTCCCTGACAGGGTCATGCTGAGATTTAGGACCATGGCTGTAATGGCTGAGTGGACGATGTCCTGGGACAGGGCGAGGTCTGAGGCAGGAGGGTGTCCCCGCACTTCTTCCGGGGGTGAGGGAACAAGTGCCTGTTTTGGGTTGTCAGAAGAGAAGGCGGCTACAGAGGTAAAATCACCGGGTCTTGGCACAGAGCGGTCCTGGAATCCAGGAGGGCTCCTAGGTGGGAGCTGGAGGTGGCCCTTCCAGGAACAGGGTAGGCAGGAGTGGGGAGAGGGCTCAGGGGAAAGATTATGAGTTCTATTTTGGCTAAAGTGTCTCCTGGAGTCCATTTAGTTCAAGGTGTGTGAAAGATGCCTGGAGATGTGAGATCAGAGGTCAGCAGAGGGAGGTTAGGGCTATAGAAGCAGATCTGGGAGTCCTATGTACAGAAACCATAATTATATTCTTTTTTATTTTTATTTATTTTATTATTTTTTTATTTTATAATTATAAAAATTTTTTTGACAGTACATATGCATGAGTAATTTTTTTATAACTATCCCTTGTATTCATTTTTCCAAATTTTCCCCTCCCTCCCCTAGATGACAGGCAATCCCATACATTTTACATGTGTAACAGTATAACCTAGATACAATATATGTGTGTAAATCCAATTTTCTTGTTGCACGTTAAGTATTAGCTTCCGAAGGTATAAGTAACCTGGGTAGATAGACAGTAGTGCTAACAATTTACATTCACTTCCCAGTGTTCCTTCTCTGGGTGTAGTTGAGAAACCATAATTATATTCTTGGGAGGTGAGTGAGATCCCCAAGTGAAGAAGTACAGAGGAGGAAGAGGGCCCAGGAGAGCCCCGAGGGAAATCTAGGTCAGAGGGTGGGATCTGCCAGAGACATTAAGGAGCCTAAAGGCTGAGAAAAGGCCACTGGATCGGGTCACATGGAGTTAGTCACTTTGGAGGGAAGGGGAGTATTATGATGAAGTCGGGTGCCAGCACTCCAGAGGCAGGGGAGGCCCACTTGGAGAAAGATGAGAGACTGGAGGCCAGCAGGCATGGACGGGTCAAGGGAAGGTGTGGGACACTGGGGAATTCCGGCTTCCAGCTTCAAGGGTGCTCCTGGAGGGCAAGGAATTGTATTTCTTAGCATAACGCCTGGCACACAGTAGGTGCTTTCTAATATTTACTGACCAACGGGCCTGTCCCTGCTAAGTTATTAGCCTGGATTTGTCTTCTCTGAGCAACTTGTTCAGGCCTTCCATAAAGCTGCCATTGGGAGGTCTGCCATCTTTTCTACCCACCTCCTGACAGAATGGGGAGGCCAGGAGAGGTCACCCTTGGCTCTCCCACCATGACATAACCATCCTCCATTTCCATCAGAGTCCACCTTGCTCCGGTTTCTCCCCTTCTTCATGGGGCACACGCTGCAGGGCGGTCACCCCCCAGCCCTCCCTGTCTCTCTGCTGCTCATTTTCATGGCTCTTTCCAAGTGGAAGTCCAGCAGAGTCCAAACAGCTAACTGGGTCGTCCACAGACTCCTCTTGGGGGGTAGCACACCCCCACGGCTGAGGAGCTTCCTAGAAGAGACCCGCTCAAGGATAGATGGGATGGGAGCATTTGTGCTGGTGGATAGGGCTGCTCCTGGGGCTGGGGGATGGAGCCGCTCTGAGGGCTGGGGGACAGACTGGGGGAAGGAGCTGCCTTGGAGGTTGGTAGACGGAAAAGCCCCAGGGCTGGGGGATGGAGCGGCCCTCTGGACATTTCCAGGAAAAACAATACATAGATCTCATTCAGACCCAGAACTCACCGGAAAGGGTGTGGTTGGACCTTGCAAGCTTCTTTAAAGACCCCAGACTAC
Organism: Sminthopsis crassicaudata; assembly: GCF_048593235.1. Taxonomy (NCBI): domain Eukaryota; kingdom Metazoa; phylum Chordata; class Mammalia; order Dasyuromorphia; family Dasyuridae; genus Sminthopsis; species Sminthopsis crassicaudata. The sequence continues at coordinate 645,302,179 of NC_133619.1, read as the reverse complement.
TTTCAGAACAAGGGCCCACAATTCCAATAGACTTGAAATGGAGAGAGCCACCTGCATCCGGAAAGAGGACTCTGGGAACTGAAGGGGGTTAGCAACATAACACTTTCATCTTTTTTGCTGTTTGCTTCTTTTGTAATTGTTTTTCTTTTTGATGGATTTTTCTTCTGCAGAATGATAGATGTGGAAATATGTCTAGAATTGCCAATTAACATTTAGGGGGAAAAAAATTTGGAAAATAGGGTTTTGCAAGGGTGAATGCTTAAATGATCTGTGCACGCATTTTGAAAATAAAAAGCCATTCACTGACCCACACTTAATACCATACACTAAGGTAAGATCAAAGTGGGTTCATGATCTAGGGATAAAGAACGAGACTGTAAATAAATTAGAAGAACATGTCTCTCAGATGTGTGGAGGAGGAAGGAATTTGTGGCCACAGAAGAACTAGAGATCACGACTGATCACAAAACAGAAAATTTTGATTATATCAGGTTAAAAAGCTAATGCAGACAAGTGCTATGGGCTAGAACTTGGAACCTGAAACAAAGGATTCTTACAAGGGACTAAGTCAGTGGAATTGATAGAGACAATAGTCACCTAGCCTGGCATGGTTCAGTACGATTGATTTAATTCTACCAGGAGATGTTATGGGCCAGAACTAGAGACAAGGTACTGAGTGGGAGGAGACAGTGGTTAAATCTGGTTTAGCATCGATTTAATCCTACAACAAATAATGGTTTCCTAGGGATAGGATTGGTTTGTACTCAGGGTGGGGCGTGTAAGCCAGCAGCCTCAACCAGGGAGATTCAGAGACAAGGGGACAGAGGCTGGAGGCTGGAGGCCCTTGGGCTCAGACAGATTCAGCCCATCTCACACCCTATGGTGGCAGGCTCTCCCCCTTCCCTTCTCCACTGGAACCAAGGCTCTGCAAGGCCCCCAGAAAGCCAGCCGAGTCCCATGTGAAGGAGACAAGACTTTGAAAGAGACAATAAAGGATGTGGACTTTAACCCCTGGCTGCACTTGTTTACTTTTACTGAACTGAGACCCCAAGAAAATCTCCACAGAGAACATTACAGACAAGGTCAGAAGGGAAGTAACAAACTGGGAAAACATTTCTACAGTTAAAGGTTCTGACAAAGGCCCCATCTCCCAAATATACAGAGAACTGACCCTAATTTATAGGAAACCAAACCATTCTCCAATTGACAAATGGTCAAAGGATATGAACAGACAATTCTCAGAGGGTGAAATTGAAACTATTTCCACTCCTATCCTAATCACTCCTGATCAGAGAAATGCAAATTAAGACAGCTCAGAGATACCACTACACCCCTGTCCGATTGGCTGAGATGGAACTAATAATGATGAATGGACTTACGTCAACTGATGCTGAGTGAAACAGCAGAACTAGGGGACCATTATACACCTCAACAACAACATTATATGAGGATGTATTCCGATGGAAGTGGTATCTTCAACATAGGGAAGAGCTAATCCAACTGACCAATGATGGACAGAATCAGCTCCACCCGGAGAAGGAACTCTGGGAGGGGACTGCACCACCACCCAGAATTCCCTCTGTCCGTGGTTATTTCTACCTTCTTTCTGAATCCGGTTTTCCCTGTGCAGGAAGACGGCGGTGTAAATGTGTGCACACGCATGGCATTTAACACGTTCTTTAACATGTTTGACGTGGGGGGGACCGCCGGGCCCTGGGGAGGGGGGGGGGAGGGCAAAGTTGGAACAGAAGGTTCCGCGAGGTCACTGTGGGCAATCACCGGTGCGCGCTTTGTCAGTAAAAAGCTATAACAATAAAAGTAAAAGGGCGACCCTGTCAGTGCTGGCACTTTTCTCCCACTGCGCCTCAGGCCTTGCCCGGCAGCGCCGGCGTTCCGCTCCGCTCCATCACTGCGCCCGGGGCTTCCCCTCACAAGGTTAGCTCGGCCTCCTGGGGGCGGGGGGGGGGGGGGGGGGAGAAGCCCGGCCCAGCGCTCTGCGGCCCGGACTCGGCGGCCGCGCCACCCGCCCCTTAGGCTCTCCTTCGAGCCCCTCCCATCATGGAGGTGGGAGCACCGCCTTTCAGAGTCCGAGAGCAGCTCCGCCGCTACCGCGGACATTTTCTTCCCTTCCCCCGCTTTCCTGAAGCCGCGCGGCGGTTCGCTCCCGGCCAGTTTTACCGCAATGTGCCAGCTTGTCTCCCCCTCCCCGGCGCTAGGTGGCGCTGCAGCGGGTAGAACAGCCCGCCGCGTCAAGGTCGAGAAAGGTCGAACAGCGGCGAGCCGCGGGCCGGCCGGGGTTGGGCGCTCGGACTGCCTCGCAGCCACCTTACAGACGGGCAGACGGAGGCAGCGCCGGAAGCCGGCCCGGAGCGCGGGAGTAGCCGGCCCCGTTCGGGAAGCGCGGCTGCTCCTTACGGAAGTTGGGCGGTTCCGGCTGCGGTTGATTGTTGAGCGTCTCCACGGGTCCCCCGTAACCCAGGACCATCACAACTCGTGTGTGGGTTTGGAATGACCATCGCGCTTATCCCGCACTCCCCCAGACGCCCCATTAGGAAACGGCCCCAGCGCGCTCTCCCACCACCCCTCCCCCCTCCGGCTGTCGCTCATCTGTCAGAGCGCCCCCTCCTGTCCTCACTCACACAACCTCGCCGCGGAGGTCGAGAGGTCACTGAACCCCGAAAAGCTCCGCCATTACTCCCGGCCCCCCTGACTTTTCGCAGGGACCCTGTAACCGGTTCGCTGACGGACACTGAGGCAAACAGGCCCGTGAAGTGGGGGTCTCAGCCACTGAAGCCGGGGCTCCCGCCCTAGGCCGAGCTCCATCCGCCCACCGTGCCAGTAAGACCACACTGCCCTCTGCCGGCAGAGTCGTCTCACCGGGCAGCGCGGGGGCTCCCCCCTCTCCCGCAAGGCCAGGCCCACAGCGGAGATGCGGGGCTGGGGATAAGGAAGCCCCCGGGAGGCTGGGTGCCCCTTATCTCCGATGTTCTGAGACCTCCAGGCCCAGGGGGCCAAGACCCCTTGGCCTCCCTCCCTTGCAGGCTGGAGGCTCCGAGGGTCCTTTCTGCCCAGCAGAGCCCAGCCCCCCCAGGGGCAAACCCGGGCTTCCAGCACCTGTGATCACCGGCAGCCCCAACGGGTGAAACTTTACAGCCCCTATCCAGCACAGGTCACAAAAGAGCACCCGGGCTCCCGTTTGCCAAATCATTTATTTTCTGTAACAGTGGGGACGCCAGCCCCAGAACCGGCTACATGCCCCCCCCAGGAGCGCAGGCCCAACAGAGCCCTCCAGAGTTCTTCCTCTGCAGCCGCCTCCTGCAGCTCCCAGGCGGAGTCTCTACCTAAAGGGCGGGTGAAAAGTCTGCTTCAAACACTGGCTGTCACCAGCCCAGCCCCAGGGCAGTGGGGGCGGGGACCCCTCAGACCCTGGGAGTCAAAGGCCCAGGGGGCACCGAGAGTCTTCACAAGAGTCAGAGCCCAGTGCTGACATCATCGGGGTCCCAGTGCCCCCCACACCCGCCAGGCCCTGCCCAGGACACACCCTCCCCAATCTGGGGGCACAAGGGGATGGGGGTGGGGAGAGGTGAGTGCCCCTCCATGGTCCTAACAGCTCCTCAGGGTGGTTGATGTTCCTAGTGGGGTTTCAGGGCCCTCCAAGCCTCCCGCCAAATGTGGGGTGAGGGAGGGGCAGACCATGTGCTGCACAGCTGGGGGCACCCCCAGGTCTGGAGTAGGAAAGGGGGGCTCTTACCAGGAGGCACGGGAGCAGTTCTGGGGCTCACTGGAACTCCTGAAAGAGAGAAGTAGGGGAGGTGGGGGGCAGACCTGGGCGGGGGTCACCCTCCCCTCCCAAGAGCAGGCCCCCTCAGACCCAAGGCTGGGGCACTGTGTTTGTCACCATGGGGCTCAGAGCCCAGTGCTGGCATCACGGGGGCCGGACAGCAGGGTCCCGACACGGAGCCCTCCGGGGCGCCACACTCACCTGGGGCAGGGGCTCCGGCAGCCCTCTCCACCAGCCCGGCTCCACCGCAGGCTCAGGCCCTGAGCCCGGCTTCGCTCAGTCAGCTCATCTGTAAGGGAGACTCCGGAGGCTCACATGGGGCAGGTACGCAAAGCGGGCCGCAGCCCCCAGCCCCCAGCCCCCCCAGGCCCCTCAGACCCCTGGCAGTGCAGGGGGCACGTGGTCTGTCCTTCACATACGGTCAGCGCCCAGTGCTGCCATCATGGGGGCCTCCAGCAGGGGCGGCAGCCCCCCCCCCCAGCCCCGGGCTGCTTCCAGTTCTGTCCCCCCCTCCCCCCAACACTCACCCAGGCCCGCTTAGGCCCCCCCCCCAGCTGCAGCACCTCCCAGGCCGGGCCTGGCCTGCAACGCCCCTCCAAGCTTAGCCGTTCCCTCTCAGCCCTGATCCTGCCTCCAGCCCCCCCCCCAGCCTCCACCCCCCCCACATCGGAATCAGGGGCACTCCCACCCGCAGAACCGGGGCTCCCTCCCCTACAGCAGGCCCAGTCCGATGATGCGGAAGCCCCCGGCCTCCCCTCTTTGCGGGGACCCACGGCCCGCCTGGCGCCCTTCCCCCGCCACGTGCTCCCCGCCACGTGCTCGCCCCCCACTCACGTGTTGCTTCCGAAGGAGCCCCCCAGGAGGGTCACGTGCTTTCTCCCCATGTTGGGAGAGAACCCCCTCCTCCGGCGCGGCCCGCGCGTGGATTCCCTGGCCAAGCACGAGCCCATGTGGGGGCAAGCGGCCCGCGCCCGCTCCCAGCCGCCAGCCCAGAGTCCGAGGGACGCTGCGCCTGCGCACTACACCACCAGACTGCGAGCTTCCGGGCATGCGCAGGAGGCGGAGAGGCGGGGCCGGCTTCGGGGAGGGCGGAGCGTCATCTCCAAGCCCAAGTAGAGGGGCACAAACGCACTGGAGACGCCCCAGGCTAGAGACCCCCCAGGGATCCTTAGAAACCCCTGCCCAGAGACCCTGTGGAGACCCCTGTAGACCCCAACCCATACAGCCTATAGAGACCCCCCTGCCTAAGTACCCAGAGACCTCTGCCAGGAGATCCCCAGACCCCCCAGAGAACTCTAAAGACCCTCAGAGATTCCCAGTCCAGAAACCCTAAAGGGCCTCAAAGACACTTACCCAGAATCCCCCAGAGATACCAGCCCACAAGCTTGTGGAGACCATCTGCCTAGGGACCCCTGCCCAGAGACACTCAAGAGACTCCTTCCCAGAGACCCCTAGTCAGAGACACACCTGAGACCCCTGCCCAGAGGCCCCAGAAAAAGACCCTCTGCCTAGGGACCCTAGCCCAGAGACTCCCTAAAGACCCCTGCCCAGAGATCCCTGCAGAAACTCCCAACACAGACCCCCAGAGATCCTTGAGACTCCCTACCCAGAGATCTGCCCACAGACCCCTAAAGACCCACAGAGACCCCAAGCCAGACATCCCCAGATACCGCTGCCAAGAGACCCCTATCCAGAGACACACCTAGAGACCCCTGCCCAGAGATTCCTGCAGAAACACCCACCATAGATACCCAGAGACCTCTAGAAACCCTCAGAAACCCCAGTTGAGAGACACTTACAGACACTAGCTCAGAGACGAGACCCCTGCCCTAAGACCCTCAGCCTAGGGACTCCTGCCCAGAGATCTCCTACCCAGAGTCACACCCAGAGACATTCAGAGATCCCTGCCCAGGAACCCCTAGAAGCTCCCAGAGACCCTGAAGAGACCCGCTACCCAGATACCCAGAGACTGATGCCCAGAGGCCCCACCGCCCCCTGTCTCCATGGAGCTCTTCCCGTCCCCAGGGCCAGGCAGAACTTTCTGGTTCCGCAGTCCGGCGCTTTCACTCGGATTTCCCAATGGTCCTTGGGCCTTGGCTCCAGGGGAGCCCCTTCGCCTGCCCCTTCTTTCCCCAGGGTCATCCTCAGTGTCGCTCTGAGCTCGGATGGGGGAGTGTTTGGTTCCCCTCGCCCCTTTGAGCAGCTCGGGCCCACACCCAGAGCAGGCCCAAGCCCAGTGCTCTGGACTTCCTTAAGTCAGTAGGTAGCAGACCCCTTATCTCCCCCCCAGGGCCTCCTTCCCTATGGCTCCCAGCCCAGGAGTGCCCGGATGCATCATCCTCTCTCCCCAGCCCCCCCAGGCCGGGACCAGGCTGCTGGCCTGGCTGGGGCCGCTCTCTCTGCTCTGACGCCCTGGGGCGCAGACCTCCTCCAGCCCCAGCCTCCCCTCCCCCTAGCCCCCCCTTCTCAGCTCTTCCTCCAGCGCAGGTTCGCCCCTCACCTTCCCCCCCACTCCCTTTCTCCCCCAGGACAGCGCTGTGATTCGGAGCCCCCCTACCTGCTCCCACCCAGCCCGTGGCGGCCTCCTGCTGCTCCCTGTGAGCCCCACTCTCTGGGCTGCAGCCCCCTGGCCTCCCCCTTCTCCGGGGGTTCCTGCTGTCCCCTCTTGATTATCTCCGGAGGTCCGGATGGCCCATGAGGGAGGAATTGTGGCTTGCCTTTCCTGGTCCCCGGTGCCTGGTACTCAGCAGATCCTTAAGAAATGCTTACGGACCGATGCTGGGACCTGGCCCCGACCCCGGCCGAGCATTCCGAGCTCCCAGCGGGCTGAGCGGCCGCAGCTGGACCCCCTCCCTGGGCTCTCATCCGGTGACGTCATGGGGCCAGCCGTCTCTCCCGCGGCGCGCCCCCATCGGCCTCTGCAGCCCCTTCTAGTAGTTCTTGTGATAAGAACTTGTTCATTATCATTGGCGATCTGGGATCTGGGATCAGGGATCTGGGATCTGGGATCTGAGATCAGGGATCTTCCATGTTCCCATAGTCACAGACAATCAACCTGTCGGATAAAGGTCGCTGCAGACTCATTTCTCAGCTCTTCTCAGAGACACAAAATCCCTGGCACTAGGCCGGTCAGTGAGCCCGCGATGGCCAAATTCACGGTCATGTGATGTAAGAAATGGCCACAGCCCGCCCAGCCACCGGTCAGCAGCCTCGGCAGGGAGGCTGGAGCCTCCACCAGCGGGAGGCTCTGATCCTATTGGCCGGTGTTTATCACCGAAGCGTTGTTAATGGGGGCACGGACATTGTTTGTCAGGCACAATACTGTTGCATGCTTAGCAGGGGGAAGAGGGGGAAAGGGGGCTTTTGTCTGCCCTGGAAAACCTCAGACTAGACGTGACTCATCCCCCGTGGTACTTGTTCCATTGCGGAGGCCTGGGACCCACCCGTGCTGCTTCCAGAGGCGAAGGGAACCGAAATCCTCCACCCGAGCTCGTGGGAGACACTGAGGATGACCCTGGGGAAAGAAGGGGCAGGCGAAGGGGCTCCCCTGGAGCCAAGGCCCAAGGACCACAGGGAAATCCGAGTGAAAGCGCCGGGCTGCGGAACCAGAAAGTTCTGCCTGGCCCTGGGGATGGGAAGAACTCCAGGATCGTCCTTAGGGTTAGAATGCTGGGCAGGGTAATAGGGAGGGGAGTCTCAGACAGGACAGTACTGTGAGTCAGGGAGGGAGGGAGGAAGGAGGGAAGGAAAAGCCTCTTGGAGTTCCTTCCTCCTTGCTCCCAGATTCCTGACCTCTTCCACCCTCAGGTCACACTCCTCTCCCTCCCCCCCCAGCAGGCAGGGCTTGGAGAGCTCCAAGGTTCCAGAGTGCTTTTCTTATGTTCTTAAGCTCAAGCCAGGCGAGTTCTCACCAGTATCAAGTTGACCATTGATTTTCTCCATATCAATGAACCTTTTAGCTTTGATATTTAACAAAGAGCTTAGGCTCAAGTACAGAACTTCGGGCCACCTCCTAAGTGCCTCAGGCCCTGCAAGGCTGCACTGGCCCCCGGGGATGGCCCCGTTAATGGAGAGTTCCCCCTCTGGCCATTGAGGTCTCAACTTCAGGGCGGATCCCCTGAGGTTGCTCCTAGGGCCTCTCCGAGATCCTGCATTGACAAACTCCAAGTAGGGACCCAGCCTGTTCTGCTCCAACCCTCATTGCCAAGAACAGGAAAAACTGAGCCAGGCACAAAGCCAGAGCCGAGCCTGGGCTTGGGAGGCCAGTGGCGGCCCCTGGAGAGATCCGACCCCAGGCCTTTCTTCCAGAAATAGTTCTTGAGGAATAGCTCCTCCGGGCTGCCACCGCAAGAGAGACAGGGCTCTCTTTGGGCCTGGGACACCCTCCTCCAATGGGGAGTAAATAAACACCTTTTTCCTCCCCAGGAAGAGAATTCCGGAACAAATCCAAGAGAAAGCCTGTGAGTGAGGTGAAGTGGAGGGCAGAGTCCTCCTGCCAGGAAACAACTCCTCGAGAACCCGAGTGCCATGTGGCCAGGCAGAGCATCTGGGCCCTCTGGAAGTGCCAGCCTCCTTGGCCGGCTACCCCTCCTCATGCCTTCTGCACCTGCACAGCTGCCTTTTGATCTTTATGACTTTGGCCCCTGACACATGGTGGGTGCTCCCTTAATGCATGTTGCCTACGGGGTGACTATAGGCAGGTCCTTCATTGTGAGAGGAAAACATCTAGATTTTGAAGCTTTGGACCAAGCAGAATAAAAATTTCAAGTTTTATCCTCAATGTCAAAAAAATCGACTTCCCAAGTCCAAGATGAGGGAGCGCTGGTTAAAAGGGACGAGGGAGGGGCCGCAGGGGGTGAGTGGGAGTCTCAGTGGCCACCCCCTGAATTGGAAGGGGGGCTGTGTCTGGAAAGAGCTGGACCGCAAAGCCCAGTGCTCACAGTTCCGCAAGGGGGTCTGAAGAAAGGCAAATGTCAGTACCAGCGATTACACATCGGAAATCTACAAATCAGGACTTTATTTATTGTTTGAAGGACTTAATTTATTGTTTTATTGATTGTCCTGACTTAAGGGAGTGCTATAATGGGAAATAAACTTTAAAATGTCATCCTGCGCACAATCGGGAAGTTGAGAGTGGACACTGAACATTAAAATAAATACGAAAATTCGATTTGATGTTTGCCAGCAGTCGCCTGGATTTATGAAATTGGGAACTGCAGAGACAAGGGGCATCCCTAAAGTGGGACTCTGGGCCCTGGAGCATTTGCAGTGGGTCAGTAAGAGGCCCCTGGGCTCACGTGGGGCAGGGGCTGCAGGCCCGTGCCTCCAAGGCACCGGAAGGGAAGACAGGGAAAGTAGATTAACAATCCCATTTGCATCTGGAGGCCTTTCCTCCAGCTGGATCTCATTCCTCCGGGCTGGGGGATGGCTTTCCCCTGGGTCCTGCTGGTGCCGCAGATGCAAATGACCAGGGACAATGCCCTGCGCCACTGAGGCTTCCCTTGCCCACCTTGAGCACATGATGTCTCCATTCCAGCCATTTCACCTGCTCCAGCAGGGATGTCGGCCAAGTCATTAGCACCCATTCTCTTCCCGGACCAGGAACCTGGACCAGGGTCAGCAGTTAGCCCTCCCAGGACTAGCCCCGGGAAGGAAGGATGGGCATGAATTGAATACCTTTCCTTTAGCTTGCATTTTAGAGGAAGAAAATGTCTTTTCCCTGTCTGATGACGTATTTTACATGTTGGTTTCGGTGAGAGGAAGGAGCGCTTAGAGTTAGGAAGAGGAATAGGGAACAGACCCAAATTGGCTCTAGCACCCTGAATGTAGCTCCAACATCAGTTGTGTGCCACGCCATGTGTGAGGTCCTGCGGATGCTGACATGAAACATGCTCTGTCCTCGAGACCTTCTGTTGTGCTGGGGAGATCGAAGGAGAAATAAGTCAATAGAATGGGATTTCAGGATTTGCAGACTCAGTTCCATGGCAGAACTCTGGGGTTTGGTGGACCCAGATTACAATGTGCTTGGGAAGTTTTTAACCAAATCAATGAAAATAGAACAAAACGTGGATAACGTCAACGTGGGCTTCTCCGAGTCTTTATGAAGGCACAGGATCTATTTCTACTGGAGTTTGATTTTCATGGACACAGCATTGGCAAGTGGAAGTTGAGAGGGACCAGGAAAGGCTTCTTCTAGGAAGTATTCCCTCAAGGGAACCTCGAAGGAAGGAGGGAGCTTAGGATTCTGGGGAGAAAAGGCAAGGAGGGAGGGTGTTATAAGCATGGGAGGCAGCCTTGGAAGGCACAAGGTAGAATGCAGGATAGATGGCAGGGCAAATTTAGGAAACAGCCATGCCATTTGATTTTAGCACACAATGTATAGAGGCCACATGTAGGAAATACATTTGGAATGGTAGGGGGATGAATTGTAGAGGGTCCATATTATCCCAGGGTGTAGAGGGCTGAACCTCTGTATGATTGATTTAAACAAGGTACTAATTCAGAGGAATTGATGAGACAATGGTTATCTAGTTTACCTTGGTGCTTAATAGATCTCTAGTTCAGTATGATTGATTTAACCTTACAACAAATAATGGTTCCCTAGTGATATAATGATTGACTTATACTCATATGAATGGATTCAATTGTAATTGAGTATTTAAGAAGGTCAGAGTCAGACTTAGAGGGGGATAGAAGAGGATTAGGACAGACTCAGGGAAGACAGAGGATTGGAGGTTGGAGCACAAGCTCTCAGATTGAGACAGACTTTAAGACAGAGACTGTCCAGGTGGTCCTCCTGCCTCCCCTGCATGCTGGAGGACATCAAGAAAACTAGCTCAGCCCCCAGGCAAGGAAACCAGATTGTGAAAGAGATAATAAAGAATTTGGACTTTATCTCTGGCTATTCTCCTGGTGATTACTCAGTGAAATGAAGGCTGGCCCAGAAACCTCCAGAAAACCAACTAGAACACTTCACCAGAGGAAAAATGAACCATTTTGGGGCCTGCTTTTGAGCTGGGGAGGATCATGCTCAAATCTGTAACCTCTCTCGTCTCCTTAAAAATCCTTATTTTTGTACCTCTAAATCACCTTCTCTTGCCCAATGCCCAAAGTGGTCCATCTTATGATTACTTAGTCAAAGGAGATGACCATTGCCTTGCCCATCCTGTGATTACCTATGTTGATATAGCATTTCTGACCCTAAAAACCAAGGTCTGTCATCCAATGAAACTCTGTATTTTCTAACCATATAAGAACTATGGAGCTGAATGCAGATTGAAGCTTATTATTTTCACTTTTTTTTTTTCCTGAGTCTGGGGTTAAGTGACTTGCCCAGGGTCACACAGCTAGGAAGTGTTAAGTGTCTGAGACCAGATTTGAACTCGGTCTGGGTGCTCTATCCACTGCGCCACCTAGCTGCCCCTGTTTTTCTTCTTAATGGTTTTCACCCTTTGTTCTGATTTTTCTTTCACAACATGACTTATGTGGAATTGTTTTTAATAAGATTGCACTTGTGTAACCTATTGCTTGCTGTATGGGAGAGTGAGAAAAAATGGAAATCAAAATCTTAACAGTGAATGCTGAAAACTATATATGTAATTTGAAAAAATAAACACTACTACATCAGAGGGAAGAAAACAAAAGAAATTCTGTATTTTACTTTGCCTCTTCTGTGTTCTTGGATAGAAAGTATAGTAAAACTAAGGGCCTGGAATAAAGGCCCTCAAAGCTTGAGGAAGATCTGTGGTTCCATTTACTGAAGGGATCTGGTCCCTTTAATAAGTGCTTATTGGCTCAGAGCTCTGCCTCAGCAGTTTTGCTTGGAAATTAGACAGTTTTAGATCCCACAAAACAATGTTAAACAAAATATCTCAAGATTAATTCTGGAGTGACAGAACCTATAAAAGGAGGGGTGAAACGATTTTCCAGCCCGAGACATTGTAGGGACTTGGCAGAAAAGATTTGTTGCAGAGGATGAGAATGGAGCACGGTGGGGGCAGAATCCAACTTTAACATAAAGTTAGAAGTCAAAAAATAGGCAGGGAAATGAGCAAAAAATAAATAAAAATAACCTGACCATAGAAAGTTATTACAGTGACAGGGAAGATCAAGGGACAACTCTGCAGAAGACAACAAAATCAAAGTAACTACATCCCATGCCTCAAAAAAAAAAAAAAAAAAAATGTAAATTGCTCTCAGATCCAGAAAAGAATTTCTACAAGAGTTCAAAATGGACTTTAAAAATCAAATAAGAAAGGTAGGGGAAAATTGGAGAAAGAAATGAGAATGAAATAAGCAAATCATGAAAAAAAGAGTCAATAACTTGGTGAAGGAAGAATTAAAAAATACAGAAATAGTTTTAAAAATCCTTAAAAAACAAAATAAATCACAAGGAAAAAGATGAACAAAAAATCCACTAAAATAATTACTCCTTACAAAGCAGAATTGACTGAATGGAAAGGGAGGTTGAAAAGTGCACCAAAGAAAATAATTCCTTAAAAATTATCATAGTGCAAGTGAAAACTAATGGCTCCATAACATAGCTATTGTTGTTCAATTATTTCAAATATATCTCTTAGTGACTCTTTGTGACCCCATTTGGGATTTTCTTGGCAAAGATACTAAAGTTTTCTTCTTCAGTTCATTTTACAGATAAGAAAACTAAGACAAACAGGGGTAAGTGATTTGTCCAAGTTCACATAGCTGATAAGTGAGTGAGGTCAAGTTGGAATTCAGGTCCCAACAATCTACTGTACCATCTTGCTACCTCATGAGACATCAATAAAATATAATCAAAATAAATTTTTAAATGGAAGAAAATATCAAATATCTCCTTGGAAAAACAACTGACCTGGTAATAGAGGGAAGATAAGAATTATTGGACTTTCTAAAAGCCAAGACAATCTTCTTCCAGGTGTACTATTGTACTTGCCTATTAAGGACTCTGGCAAGAATCTTGCTTTCAATGATTATGATGCCCCTGTGATTGTCTACAGAGCAATCTATTCCCTTTACTTTTATACAGAAGTCATCCTTGAACCCCTGGGGCATAACTTCTTTGTGCCCTGTAATCTGGGGAAATTCCAGTCCCCAATGAAGTGAAACAAACCTTATGCTTGTTCCTATGCTTTTTAGCATGATGTTTTCACCATGATGTCAAATGCTTTCAAAGAGGACAAATATGGCATCAGGCAGATACTGTACTGATGGTAAAATTTTCAACTTCAAGAGGATCCAAGCTAATAGTGAAGTTAAGGGAGTTTTGGTGCATGATTTTTTGTTTGCAGATGATTGTGCACTCATTGGGGCTTCCGAAGCTGTATGGATCAATGCTCTGAAGCATTGGTACAGCAAACAGAAAAGTTTTGAATACGGTGAATAAGTTCATTTACCTTGACAATTATACTCTCCATGTGTATACACTGATAATTAGGTAGACACATGTATTGACAGAGCTAGCTCAGTGGGAGTTTCCAAAGGAAAGTGTGGGAGAGAAGAGGTATAGACTGAAGGTCTATAGAACCATTGTGCCTACCTCATTGTTGTACGCCTATGAAGCCTGTATAGTTCACCAGTGCCATGCCAGGAAACAGAATCACTTCCATTTGAATTGTCTTAGGAACATGCTGAAGACCTGGCAGGAAAAGGGATCAGACATCGAAGTCCTTTCTCAAACTAAACTGCTGAGCATTCCAACTGTGCTACAAAAAGAACAACTCCAATAACATTGTGAAGTCGTGTTGATCCTCTTCCAGAACAAAGGACAGCAACTGTAAGGACTATGGTGAAAAATGCTAACCACCTTCACAGAAAGAACTGATGGAGTTTCGATGTAGATCGAAGAATATTTTTAACTCTATTTTTCTTGGATTTTAAAAAATCTGTGTGTTTTTTTTTTAACAGCTTTGAAATATATACATGACTGCATATGTATATAATTTATATAAAATTCTTTGCATCTCCAATGAGACGGGAGGGGAGAGGAGGGAGAGAATTTGAAACTCAATTTTTAAAAATTAAATGATAAAATTATTTTATATTTAATTGTAAAAATATTTTTAAAATCAAATCCATTGTTCTGTCAATAAAAAGTTATAATAAAAAAATCAAATCCCCGTGAAGTAGAGGCATAGAAGGACATTGTTTTATATCACAAAAAGTATTTGTCTTAAATCAACATCTAGGATTGTGTGCAATGAGAATACTTTAGAACATTTTCCAATAAATATAATAGCAAAGAGATACCCAGTCTCCCCACTGCTATTTGATATGGTTCTAGAAATGCTAGAAACAATAAGAGAAGAGAAATGAATTAAAGTTATAAATTAAGTAAAGAGAAGATAAAACTCTCCCTATTTGCTGAAGTTATGAAGATGGTCATAGCAGCAATAGCAACGTGTGTGAATGTATTACCGTGCTATAAGAAATAATGAATTGATAATGATACTGTATGAAGACATATTCTGATTGAAGTGGATATCTTCAACATAAAGAAGATCCAATTCAGTTATAGTTGATCGATGATGGACAGAAACAGATACACCCAGAGAAGGAACACTGGGAATTGAGTGTAAAATGTTTGCACTACTGTCTTTCTACAAAGGTTACTTTTACCTTCGGAATCCAATTCTTACGGGGCAACAAAAAATTTGGTTTTACACACATATGTTGTATTAAGGATATACTGTAGCACATTTAATATGTATGGGATTGCCTGTCATCTAGGGGAGGGAGTAGAGGGAGGGAGGGGAAAATTTGGAAAAGTGAATACAAGGGATAATCTTGTAAAAAAAAAAATTACCCATGCATATGTGCTGTCAAAAAAATTATAATTATAAAATTAATTAAAAAAAGAAATAATGAATTGATAAATATAGAGAAGCAAGGAAAGATCTATATGAACTGATGTAGAACAAGACACCAATAAACAACAGAGATAGTAACAATGGAAATGGAAAGAACAATGAGACACCAAAACATCAACAGCAAAGGTAACAAAGTTATAAAGGTGAAACATGAGATATGAGAGGGAGGTCCAAAAGGTTTACACATTGTCACATGTTTTCAGACTTTCTCAGTATATTGATGAGTTGCAACAATGTAAATGGAAAGAATAATGAGACACTAAAACAGCAACAACAAAGGTAACAAAATTATAAAGATCAAACCGGACTGGAAGGTGAAAAATGAGATATGAGAGGGAGGTCCACAAAGTTTACACATTGTCACATGTTTTCAGACTTTCTCAATACATCGATGAGTTATGCTGATTTTTGTCTCTTCTTTTTTATTGTCTTTTAAAAAATACTATCTGGGGGCAGTTAGGTGGCTCAGTGGATAGAGCACCAGCCTTGAAATCACGAGGACCTGAGTTCAAATATGACCTCAGACACTTAACATTTTCTAACTGTGTGACAAGTCACTTAATCCCAATTTCCTCAGCAAAAAATAAAAATAAAATAAAATAAAAATACTATCTGTTACATGAGGTGACTTCCTGGGAGGAGTCTGAGTCTTATCTTATTTTAAAGAAAGTAAGAAACAGCAATTGCTGTTTGCGATTTCTATGTTATTATGCAACCTAAAGAGATTGGAGTGCAGAGATGAAATAACTAGCGGATGGTGTGTTAGGATGGGGACACCTAGAGTAAAAGGAAGAGTTGTCAGGGATCATACTCTGGCCATACTTGAGAGATTTTGAACCTTATGATCTGTCTCTTTATGGTTTCCAAGATTCATCTGTATCTCACAGAGGAGAGACATGAGGACTATGCTGGGTTTGTGGGTATCATCTCATGGCTCACCCCTACAGGGACCCTGTTTGGGGTGTTAGTGACTGGAAGTCCAGAATTTGAACTGAGCTATGGTGGTGACCATGTGAGGGGAGAGAGAATGGACAGATGCAGTAGATGGTGTGGAGATAAACTCAATGAAACTTAGCATCAGATTGGAGAGAGAAAGAGGGAAAGATCAGAAAGGACTCAGATTGGAAACCTAGATAACTAAAAGGATGGTGTGCCTTCAACAGAAACAGGGAAGTGTGAAGAGGATTTTTTTTTTTTTTTTCATTTAAAAATATTTCCATTTGGGCAGCTAGGTGGCGCAGGGGATAGAGCACCAGCCCTGAAGTGAGGAGGACCTGAGTTCATCATCTGAGTTCAGATACTTAAAACTTCCTAGCTGTGTGACCCTGGGCAAGTCACTTAACCCCAATTGCCTCAGCAAAAAAACAAAACAAAACAAAACAAACACCAAATTTATTCATGTTGTGAAAGAAAAATAAGAAGAAAAGGAAAATACCACGAGGAAAAAAAAAAGGCAAATAAACAGCAGCAACAACAAAAGGTGAAAATAGCATGCTTTGGGAGCAGCTAGGTGGGGCAGTGGATAGAGTACCAGCCTTGAATTCAGGAGGACCCAAGTTCAAATCTGGTCTCAGACACTAAACACTTCCTAGCTGTGTGACCTTGGGCAAGTCACTTAACCCCAGCCTCAGGAAAAAGAAAAGAAAATAGCATGCTTTGATCCACATTTAGTCTCCATACTTCTCTCTCTGGATGCAGATAGCAATTTCTAGCCCAAGTCTATTGTAATTTTCTTTCTTTAATCATTTATTAATTATTATATTTAATAAAAATTATTTTTCAAAACACAGTTCTTTAAATTAGCCCTTGGAAAACCTTGTGTTCCAATTCCCCCCTCCCCTCATCCCCTCCCCTAGATGGCAAGTAGTCCAACATATGTTAAACATGGTAGAAATATAGGTTAAATCAATATATACATCCATATTTATACAATGATCTTGTCATACAAGAAAAATCTAATCAAGGCAGAAAAGAAAATGCTGAAGAAAATAAAATGCAAGCAAATAACAAGAGAAAGAGTGAAAATGCTATCATTCAGGAGAATTCAGGAGAGATTTTAATCTATAGGATTTTTAATCTAGAGGAGCTGAGGAAGTCACCAAGTGTAGGGATAGCAAAGAAAGAGCAGAGGCTCAAGATAGAGCCATGTGGGAGATGGCTTTGCTCAGTGACTCAAAGGATCATCGAGCTGGAAAGGACTTCAAAAGCCAACATTCTTATTTGATCTTATCTTTTCCAATGAACAAACATGGATTTTCTCCCTCCCCCCACCCCAACACCACTTGAACAAAAGAAAAAGGAACCACAGAAATGTGCAGGGTCATGTCCAAAAGCATCCAGTCCTGAGTCTTGAGTCCATCACCTCTCTGGCTGGAGAGGGCTACCTGTTTCATCTTGCATCCATCCTCTGATTTTACAGATGAGAAAATTGAGACATGAATTGGAGGGGGGAAGGGGTAAGGGAATTGCCCAAGGTTGTGAGAGAATGACCTGGTAAAGGAGGCTGAGATGGAGCAGTCCAACTGGGAAGAGAAGAGCTTGGGGACAATGGCATCCTCAAAGATATGGAAGGAAGGAGGTGGATGAAAATCTCAATGCTGCAGCGATTGTTTTATTTTGTCTTTCTGTTCCAAGGTTTTAGCATGGTGCTGGGCCTTTCATAAATGGTTGTTGAATGAATGAATGAATGAATGAATGAAAGGGCATCTATTGGGTACCTGCTGTGTGCAAAGTACTACACAGCAAGCACAAAGGCAGGGCAGTTCTCTCACATTCTCATGGGAGATTTCAGCCATGGGAAAATGTGAAGGACTTTAGGGGGAAGCAGATGGCCAAGCTCCTTCTTTAGGGCTGCCTTCTCTGCTAAAATCCTGTCCATATATGAGGCTAAATGATTTGGCAATACCTCGAACCTCAGGAGAGAGGGCCTGGAAGGCCTTTAGGGGCTTAGTGGTTGAAATGACACCGTAGGAAGACAGAGGTATTTGTTTTGATTGGTTTTCCTATTTGTTCCAAGGATTCTTTCCCTCACTCATCCATCTGTCTCTCTCTCCCCCTTCTCCTCTTCCTCCTCCTTCTTCTTCTACATATGCATGGATAATTTTTTCAACATTGACCTTTGCAAACCCTTCCGTTCCAAATAACGCACCCAAAATTATTCGCTCCTTCCCCCACTCCCTTCCCTACTGGCAGGTATTCCAATACATGTTAAATCCAATATATGTATACATAATTATACAGTTATCTTGCTGCACAAGAAAAATCAGATGAAGGAAGAAAAAGAAAACAAATATAAGCAAACAACAGAGAGAGTGAGAATGTTGTGGTCCACACTAAGTTCCCACATCCTCTCTCTGTGTGTTAATGCCCCTTCATCACTGAACAAACAACTGGCCTGAATCATCTCATTGTTGAAGAAGGCCCTCTCCATCAGAACTGATCTTCATATGGTATTGTTGTTGCCTTGCACAATGCTCTCCTGGTCCTGCTCATTTCACTCAGCATCAGTTCCTGTAAGTCTCTCTAGGCCTTTCTGAAATCAGCCCGCTGGTTGTTTCTTACAAAACAATAATATTTCATAATATGCCACAATGTATTCAGCCATTCCCCCACTGATGGGCGTCCCCTTGGTTTCCAGTTTCTTGCTGGGAGTTTCTCACAAAAAGGGCTGCCCCAAACGGTTTTGCACATGTGGGGAAACTTTAAAGAGAGCAGCTTTCATGCTTTGATGAGTCAAAAATCTGAATAAGGAGAAAAGGAGGCAAAAGCCGGGGTGCAAGTGGTCCTGGAGTTTGGCTATGAGGGGAGGAGAATCACAAGTGGAAAGCTTAAAGACCTCTAAGGGTGAGAAAACCTGATCCTGTTTGCACACAAAAAGTGAGGCCCGTGTAGCCTGGGGAAAATAGTGAGAGAGGGGCTTGAGGGGCTTGAGAATCCCGGGAGGATTGATCTTGGCCAAGACATGGAAAGAATGGGAGGATGGGGGATGAGAGTCGGGCTCAGGTCCAGCCTGGGCTAGCTGGTTCCCCAGGACCTTCCCCTTAGAGACAGGGATTTCTGGAGATCCTGAGACTCCCAAGTGGCCCCACCTGCCTCCAGCCTCTCCGAGCCAGCTCCTTTGCAAACACTGGGGCCCCTTCCGAGTTGCTTCTGTTCCCCTGGAAGGGACACTTGAGGTTAATTATTCTTTAGGACCTTGGGGAGGGGCTGGCCGGGGTGGGGAGGAGGGAGAGCCAGAGAGGACTGAGATTTAGTCCCCAGAGGTGTAGACTGATCGAAGCCTTAGGGCTTGGAAATCTCCAGGGTCAATCCTTGTTTCACGTTTGAAGAAACTGAGGCGAGGAGAAGGAAAGAGTGGTGTCTGATTTCACATCCAGTGTCCCAGGCAAGGGACCGAGGTAGAGGGGCTTTAAAATTCCCAAGTTCCTCCCAGTTCCTTGCAGATGAGTAAACTGCGGCTGGACCATAATCCAATGCCCCAGCACGCTCCAATGCCATCTCTTGCTGGCAGAGTATGGGAAATATGGAATTGGGAGCAGGGTCTGGGGGGACTGGGGCGGCGTCATCCGGGGCTCTGGGCAATGACTAAGGCCCTTCAGAGCAGGAGCCAGAGAGGGCGGGAGCCGGGCAGGTGCGCTGGCTGACCCCCACTTCCTCCGGATTCCCAGCAAAGAGGGGTTGGGAGCGGACGACTTTCAAGGACTCTTCGGCGCTGAGCACCACCACTCGGCCCTTCCGGCCCCCCCTGAAGGGCGTGGGGAGGGGACTCCCGGGAGAGATCCTCCCAGCCGCCCCTGCGGCGCCTCAGACCTGCTCCAAGATGTGCCTGCGGCGGGACCTGGTTCTGCTGGTGCTTCTGAGCCCCGCGGTAGCCTCCCTCATCAGGTAGTGGGGCCCCGGCCCCCCGGCATTCTCCCTCCTCTAGACCCCCTCCCCCAGCACCTTCCTCTCTGCCCCGGACCCGGCAGATTCGTTTCCCACCTCTCTCATTTATTGTAGGACAGCTCCCTCCCTCTCGTCCCCATCCCTTTTGGGGGCAGGCTCCCCATTCCCGCGCTCTCCGGCGCGGGAGAACATTTCCCCCGCTCTCCCTTCCCTCCCCTGACCCCAGCAGGGCGGGTGGGAGGCGGGATGAGTCTGGGTTGATATGGAGAGGGGGGAGGGAAGTCTCAGGATCTCTCCTGCCTGCTGGGCGACGCCTGACACTCTCCTATCTCCTGCAACCCTCTCCACAGTCCCAGCAGCCTGGGGCTTTCATCTCCCCATTGTACAGGGAAGGAAACCGAGGCAGGCGGAAGTTAAGTACCTGGCCCAGTCATACCGATAGTGTCTGAGCGTTTGAGCCTGGATTTGAACTCGGCTCTGAATGCCGGGCATGATGCTGGGGTACAAATCACTTAGCCTTGGGTCGGTCAGCAACCATTTTTATTAAGCACCATGGGTCCAAGAGCACCCAGCACAATACCCGGAGGGCCCCGGGAAATGGCTGCGCCTGGGGCTTCTGGGCCGACCGGGAGGACGTCCAGTGTGTGCAGGGAAACAACTCCCAGGAACTCTGAGGCGAACACGAAGAGGAACTGGGGAAATCCCGGAGGGCTTCCTGGAGGACGAAGCCCTATCCTCTGCTGTCCCTGAGTGTTCCCTGGGGCGGGGGCAGGTTCCCACACTCCCCCCAGAAGTGCCTTCCCTTCTCTGCAGGATCCCCCTGCGCAGGGTCCGAGTGGCTCCTGGCATCCTCCACGGCCTGAGGGGCTGGAGGCCCCTGGAGGCCCCTCTGCCCGAGGACGGGCCCATTCTCGTGCCGCTTTCCAACTACTTGAATGTGAGTCCTTTTCCCCTTCCCTTCAGAAGCGTCCCCCAAGGCCACTGGCCACCCTTCCCCCCACTCTGGGGCCTTTTCTCATCCCCTTTCCTCTCCCTCCAAGCAGGCTCAATATTTTGGGGAGATCGGGCTGGGGACGCCCCCTCAGAACTTCTCCGTCATCTTTGACACCGGCTCGTCCAACTTCTGGGTCCCTTCCCGGCGCTGCAGTATCTTCAGCCTGGGATGCTGTGAGGAGGCGGGAAGGGGGGAGCAGGAGCCTCCCCAGGAAACGAGGGCCTGAGGGGGAGTCAGGGCCCTGCCCCCACTGGGCAAGCCCCTCCCCGTTCCAACAAGGCTGGGCGACGGCCATGTGCCCGTGGGGTCCCCGGCCGTCAGGGAGGGGCGCGCTTTCTCTAACTCCTGGTTCTTCCAGCCAGGAGGAAGGGCACAAGGTCGCTGATCCCGCCCGAGGCCAGATGGGAATGGCTTGCTGGGGGGGGGGGGGGGGGAGGGGGGACAGCCCTCGCCTCGGCTCTCGCCCTGTGGGCCAGCTCTCGCTGGGAGCTCTGACTGCTGGGCAGTCCTCCCCAGGGCCTGCCCGCAGGACTACGGACGGCTCCTTCGGAGGAGGCTCCGTCCTTCCGGGACACCTCCAGCCCCCTTTTGTTTCTAACCACTGACGTTGGCCCTGGTCGGGTCTCCAGAGGGGAGGGCTGGGCTGGATGGGCTTTTCTGGGACCTCCCAGCAGCTCTCCGCAACTCCTGCCCATCCTTCCGCCTCTCACCCAGGGTTCCACCGGAGATTCGACTCCAAGGCTTCCAGCTCCTTCCGGCCCAATGGGACCCGGTTCTCCATCCGCTACGGAACGGGGCGGCTTGACGGCGTCTTGAGCGAGGACATGCTGACCGTGAGTCAATCCAGTCGCCTCGGGGCTTCGGGGCTGGACTCAAGGGAGATGTCCTCGGACAAGGCATCTCACCGCTTCTGCCTCAGTCTCCTCAGCAGTAAAACGGGCGTGCCTGCTATGGACCCCAGCTCTTAGACCTGAGCCGAGCTTGGACGGTGGCAGCCAGGCTGGGGGCGGCAGGAGGACTTTCTACGGAAAGGAGGAGGCGGAGGGAAGCTGGGTGTTTGCATCGTTCTCCCTCCTGTCCCCCAGATCGGAGGCGTTGGGGGCGTCTCCCTGCTCTTTGGGGAGGCCCTGTGGGAGCCAAGCCTGGCCTTCGCGCTCGCTCACTTCGATGGGATCCTCGGCTTGGGCTTCCCAGCTCTGTCGGTGGGCGGCGTGCAGCCTCCGCTGGACGCGCTGATGGAGCTGGGGCTGCTGGAGAAGCCCATCTTCTCGGTCTACCTCAACAGGTGTGGCCTGAGATGGGAAGCCCCGCCCACCCTCTTCGGCCCTCCCCTCTGGATGGGAGCCCCGCCCACTCTACCTCAGTTCTTCCCTCTGGGATGGGAAGCCCCGCCCCGCCCCCACCTGCAAGCGGGGACAAATCTACTCTCGTCCCGAGTCCCCTTTTACTCTTCTATAAAGTGGGGCTAGAACATCCTCCCCGCGTTCTTCCCGCTTCTCCATCTCTTTTCCTGGTCCCCCTCACGGGGAAATGATGTCCGTCCCTCCTTGCACCTCATCCTGCCCCTAGGGACTCGACTTCCCAAATGTGCACAGAGCCAGGGTAGAGAGGCCGGCCAGCTGGCCCCCATCCCGTCCCCCAGATTTATTGGCCGGGTCACCCAAAGCAAGCACCTTTCCCTTCCTCACCTGTCAGTGAGGGGGCGGCACTACGACTCGGTTCTGGCCCCGCAGGGACCCCGAAGCAGCCTCGGGGGGAGAAGTGATTCTAGGAGGCTCGGATCCGGCTCGCTACACCCCTCCCCTTACTTTCCTGCCGGTCACCCGACCAGCCTACTGGCAGATCCATATGGACCGGTGAGGGCCTTACCTGCCCGGCAGCCTGAGGGGGGAGGCTGGGGGCGGAACGGACCAAAGAAAGAGTTCGGCCTGCCTGCAGGCCTGGAGTCTCTGAGGAAGGATGCCTCCATCAGTGAGGGGGGAAGGGCCTGGAGGGGCAGGTGCCTGGGTCAGTGTTGGGGGGGAGGACTGGAGGGTCACGGGCCTGGGTCAGTGTTTGAGAGGGAGCTGCAGGGGCAGGTGCCTGGGTCAGTGTTGGGGGGGGAGGACTGGAGGGTCATGTGCCTGGGTCATTGGGAGTAGGGAAGGGCTGGAGGGTCACGTGCCTAGGTCAGTGTTTGGGGGGGGAGCTGGAGGGGCAGGTGCCCGAATCAATGAGGGCATGGGGCTGAGGGTCAGCTGCTGGGGCCAGGCGCTCACGCTGTTCCTCTCCCCAGGGTGACCGTGGGCCACTCCCTGAACCTGTGCCCTAACGGCTGCGCTGCTATTCTGGACACCGGCACGTCACTCATCACAGGCCCCTCCAAGGAGATTGGGGAGCTGCACAAACTCATTGGCGGCTTCCCGCTGCTGGCAGGGGAGGTGAGGGGCGCAGCCTGGGAAGGCAGCAGCTGGGGCCCGGATCGCTGAGGCTGGGGGGAGGTCGAGCTGGGACCTTTGGCCTCTGCCATTCGCTTACCCCCAGCTCCCTGAGCAGGGGAGCAGCCTCCGTGCTCCGCATCCCCTCCAGGGGCCGCTCGTTGCCCCCGACAAGCCACGGAAAGAGTTCGGTTCTTGCTCGGAGCTGGGATGGGGGCGACGCGGAGGGAAGTGGGCAGGAGCCTCTGCGCTGCCCGCTGGGCGGGGACAGAAGGAAGGGCGGACTGGGCCCGGGCCCAGGGCCTCCCGAGGGGATGACGGGGTCTGGGAGATGGGGCCGAACAGGTGCATGGGGGGAGGGGAGGGAGGAAATGGCCTGGAGAGAGGCTGTGAGCTCCGTGGGAAGCCGCTATTGCAGGACTTTGCAAAGGGGGAGGGAGGCAGAGATGGATGTCAGCTTTAAGGCCCGGCAGAGCGAGGGGGTGGGGAGCCCTGAGCTGCTAGGAGGGGAGCCTGCTGTAAGCTGGCCGTTCTGGGGAGCCCAGGACGGCCTCAGAGCCCCGTAGGTTGGCGATGAGTCAGCTGGGGGGGCGCTGCACCCACTCTGGCCCCCGGGGACGGGGGGGGGGGAGGAATAGGTCGAGCAGAGGATTCGGGTAGGCGAGAATGGGGAAGAGGAGGGGTGCGTGACACAGCGGAACGGACGCCTGCCCTCCCCCTCCCGCAGTATCTGATCCCCTGTGAGCGACTGCCCGCCCTCCCCCCCATCTCCTTCCTGCTCGGAGGTGTCTGGTTCAACCTGACCGCCCAAGATTATGTCATTCAGGTAGGGTGCTCCCTGGAGACCACTTACTCAAGGCACGGAAAATGGGGGGCTCCGGGCTCCAGGGGACCGATTTGGGGCAGCTGCAGAAGGTGGGGATGGGCGCCCCCTACTCTCTCTCTTACTGACCAAAGCGAAGAAACACCCCTTCCCCGCAGTGACGTCATAGCAACTTCAAGGAATGCGATTGTCCAGGTTCCCCGGGGAAAGGAAGGAATTGGGAATTTGGTGGGGGAGGGGTAGACCTACACCCGGGGGGGCTCTGCCCCAAGCAGGAGGCAGGGGGACCCTGGGTGAGGAATAGACAACTCCCCTTTGGGAGGGGGAAGGGCACGAGGAGGTGGGGGCGGGGAACTTCTGCCGACGTCACAGCGCTTTGAGCAAGGTCCGCCACCCCCCACTCCGCAGTGACGTCACCTATCCACAGGGTGCTGGGAGTAGTCCACTTCTAGGGGGAGGGGTGGAGAAGGCGACTCCCAGAGCCCGGGGCCAGGGCCCCCACGAGTGCCTTCCCCTCCCGCCGCCCGGGACGAGCCCGAGGGAGTCCAGAGGGAGACGAAGCTTTGGGAGGGGGCCCCTGGGGGCGGGACGTGACGACCTGCCGGCGTCCCACGAGCTGTGCCGCCGACGCCGGGGTGCTCTTGGGCTGCGGCCGGGGTGACCGCTGGGGGGGGCGGGCCTGCCCAGACGCTCCTGCCCTCGCCCCGCAGCTGGCCAGCGGCCGCACCCGCCTCTGTCTGTCCGGCTTCTTGGCTCTGGACGTGCCGCCGCCCGCGGGCCCCTTCTGGATCCTCGGCGACGTCTTCCTAGGGCCCCACGTGGCTGTGTTCGACCGGGGGGCAGCCCGCGTGGGACTGGCACGGGCTCGGGGAACCCTGCGGGACCCCTGAGCTGGGAGCTCCCCACCCCCTTCCGAGTCCCCGACTCCCCCCAGCCCCGCCGAGACCCCCACCCCCACGCCCGGAGATTTCACGGGGCCTCCTTGGGGCTCTTCTTTGGCTTGGCGCTCGGGGATCCTCTTCGGCTCTGCGCTTGGAGATCCCGGGGGAGGGGGGCTCGGGCCGGGGCCAGGCCGCTTCTGGCCTTGGCAACATCTTGTTCCCTCTTCTGCCTCCCCTCAACTGCCGAATAAAAAACTGCGATGTCTCTTTTCCTCTGCGTCCTTCCCTTGGTCCCTCGCGCGCGCCCGCCCCGCGTGGGCGCCTGGCGCCTGCCCGCAGCCCGATGAGGGTGGGGAAAGGGAAAGGAAGCTGAAAGCCAGGGGACTACAATTCCCGGCGAGCTCCGGGGCCGGGCCGCCGCCCGAGCTTAAGCGATCTGCGTCTGGAGCATGCCGGGAGTTGTGGTCCCTCGTTCCGCAACTCCCGAGCCTTCCTCTCCCGCCCGGGCCGGGGTAGGGCGGGCTCCCGGCTGACAGGTGGCTGGACCCGCTAGCCCCTCCCCTGCTCTCCCAGCCAGGGTCCGCCGCAGGGGTGGGGCCAGCAGCCTTCGGAGGCCCAGAGGTGGGATGGGGGTGGGTGGGTTAGGGTGGTCCCTCCCCGCCAACACGGGTAGTGATGTCAGACCCTCCCCCCAACTCCGGCCCCCTCCCCCTTCCCCCTTTGAACAGCAGCCACCGCCCGGATCCCGGAGCCGCCGGCCCGGGTCCGAGCCCCGCAGCTTGAGCCCCCACCCCTCCCCTTCCTCTTTCCTCCTGTCCCAGGGGCCAAGCCCTGGAGCCACCCCACCCCCCTGGAAAACACAACCCCGCCCCCATCGTGAGTACTGGAGGAGGCTGGTGCGGGAGATGGGGCGGGAGGTGGGGGGGCAGACAAACTGTGTGTAGAATCTGGCTGGGTTACGGTGGAGAGAAAAAGACACTCCAGACGGAGGAAGGGAAGATGGAGGTGGGGGAGGGGGGCCATGGGGGTTAGGGACGGAGGCCTAGGGAGCCTGGGCAGCAAATTGAAGCAAGCCCCCATGAGGGGATAACAGTAATGGAGCGATGGAGGCACAGGGAGAAAATGCTGGGGGAAAGGGGAGGGGACTGGGGACTGAGGGGAGCCACAGACTGCATGGGCTGGGCAGCGAGAGCGGCCGGGGTGGGGGAGGGGGTGGGTGGGGAGGGAGCCAGTAACTGGGGTGGGGGGTGACGGATGCGGACCGGGAGGGGAAAGGGTCCGACGGTGATGGGGAGCTAGGGGAGGAATTCTGAGGTGGAGAGGCTCGGCTGATGAGAGAGGACTGCAGGCAGTGAATAAAAAGGGAGGCGGGCAGTCCGAGGGGGTCAGAGAACCTGAGTTCCAATCCCACTCTGCTAGTCACTGGCCGGACGATCCGGGGCCAGTCGCCCCCAGCTTTCCGACGCCCTGTTTGTAAAAGGGAGGACTTGGACTCCCAGCGATCCCTTCTGGGTCTGAAATTTGGTGGAGCCGGAAAGGGGGAGGGAAGGAATGAGTGGGGAAAGAGAGATGGGGCTGAGGTGACAGATAGAAGAGGGGCGAGGGGTGGGGGATGGGGGAGAGGTGGATCGGGCGGGGGAGAAAGGAGGACAAAGAGATGGGAAGAAACCACATCGAGAAAGGAGAGAGCCGAGGAAGAGCGAGCAGAATGAACTGGAGGGGGCTGGGAGTGTAGAGTGAGGGGCCAGCGCCGGGGGAGTGGAGGAGCCATCCCGGGCCGAGGAGGAGATCGGGCTCTGGAGCCACAGGTGGAGGAGAGGAAGGCGAAAGGAGGACTCAAGCGTGGGGGTGGGGAGTGAGCTCGAAAGAGAAACCTTCAGGTCTGGGCTGGGGAGAGGGACTCGATTGTCTGGAGGACCAGGGGGGGGGGGGTGTGCAGGAAAGGGGGAGGGGAAGGGAAGAGAAATGGATTGAAGGGCCTTGAAACTGGAGGAGAGGAAAGGCATCTGCACTGGCAGAGACCAGGAATAAGTGAGGGGCTTGGTGGGAGCCTCAGGGGGAAGACATGGGACTCAGATGGAGACAAAGGAGTGCAGATAGTGGTGGGATGGTGGGGAAACCAGGAAGGAGAGGCAGAGATGGGGAGTGGGGAGAAAGATCAAGGGATGGAATGGAAGGAAAAGGAAGAGGAGAGAGGGCAAGAGAGGAAGGTGCGAGGACAGTGTGTGTGGGGGTGGGGGGACTGAATCATTGGGACAGAGACAAGTTTGAGGAGAGAGCGTGAAGGAGAAAGCTCCCGATATTTTCTCTTGGGGATGGAGGAGAGATTGTGGAGATCCTTTCCCTCCATCATCTGGATCCCAAGCAGCTCAGATCTCTGGCAATCTGGATATCACCTCCGCCTCCCCCTCCACAGAGACAAGAAGCAGTTTGAATTCCCCCTCGAGCCAATATCCCACGGCCAGAGCCCAGGAGCCCCCTTCCCTAAAATCCAGTCTTCCAAGGGCCCCTAGCCCCCCACCCCCGTTTGAGTTCCTTCCTGCTTTCTCTTTTCAGCTCTATGCTCTGCCCCTCCTCCTCTTTCCCCAAGTCTGGACCCTCCCTCTACTTCTCCATTAGCCCAGCGTCCATTTCAGCACCACAGTCACTTCCCCAACGCAAACGTCGGACCCCAACTCCGTATCCTAAAGCTCATCCGCCCTACCACCAAACCTTCCTCCCCCTCCTCCCTCTTCATTGCTTCTCTTCCCTTTGCCATCCTCTTGCTCTCCTCCCCCTTCCCCAGCCAGCTCTCCCCCTTTCCCTTCTCCCTTGTGTCCCTTTGCCCCCCCCTTCTCACCAGAGGCAGTGACTTTGCTCAGTCCTGTGGTGTTGGCTGTGTTCCTTCGTTCTGGACCGAGGGGAGCCAAGGACGCCTGGGTCCTGGGGTGGCGGTGATGTCAGCTCTTTCCAGTCCCCCAGCGGACGGTGGGGGGGGCGTCCTGGTGGAGAAGGAGAGTCAGAGCTCAGCGGGGCCAGGGGCAGTGGAGGTGGGGAGGGGAGTCAGTACCTGGCTTGGAAGGACAGGGGCCAGAACGAGGGGGAGCGGTGGGTGCAGGGGAAGAGGACGGGGGAGTCCGGCGAGGTAGGGCTGGCTGGGGCCCCGCAGGAAGGCCACCCCCCCCACTCTGCGGGCTGGTAGGGAGCCAGAGTCCTCAGTGCGGACGCGGGGGGAGGGGGGAAGAGAAGTAAAAGACGCAGAGACACAGAGACAGGCGCTGAGGGAGATAAAGGGAGACCCAGAGATGGGGAAGGAGGGGAGAAACAGAGATAGAAAGAGACCTAGCAAGCACAGAGAGACACGAGACCAGAAGATTCCAAGGGAGACAGATTCAGGGAGAGGAAAACGGAAGGGGGACACACCAGAGACAGAGAGACCCGCAGAGGAGGACAGACTGTCAGGACCTTGCAGCTAGGCAGGGACAGCCACCTCAGGAGCAGGGAGCCGGCCGCAAAATGAGGCCGGCCCAAAGTCGGGGGGACAGGCATGACCCCCTCCTCTTTCTTTCTCTGTTTCTCCCCCCCACCCTGCCTCTCCCCAGGTCCGCCTCCCACAGGCGTCTCCGCCCCCTTTCCCTCCTCCCACCCTCTCAACTCCGCCTTCGGGGCTGCGCAGCCAGCGGGCCGGCCCACCGACCCCTAGAGCGCCCCCGCCCCCCGCCAGCCCCCGCCTTCGAGACGACAAGGGCGGGGCCAACGCCCCTGGACACGCCCTCCTCTGAGAGAGCCCCGCCCCTCCCTCCTGGTACTACCCTCTCCTCTAAGATCCACTCCCGCCCCCCGGGGGGGCCTGGCCCCGCCCCCGCCCGGGCCCCGCCCCCCTGTCCTGGGCGCCCCCGCCCCCTCCAATGCTGAGCTCAGTCTGTGTCTCCTCCTTCCGCGGGCGCACGGCGGCCAAACAGCCGCAGCAGCCGCCGGCGCAACCTCCTCCCGCTCCTCCTCCTCCTCCGCCTCCGCCTCCTCCTCCCGGCCCCTGTCCCTGTCCCGGTCCCGGCCCCTGTCCCGGTCCCCGTGCGGGTCCCGGCCCCGGGCCCGCTCCCTCCTCCCCCGGCGCCGGCCCCGGGCCCGGGTCCGCCTCGGCCCCGGGCCCCGGCCCGGCTCCTCCAGGGCGGCCCGCGGGGGGCGCGCCATGCCCCGGGGGCCCGGCCATGGGGCGACACGGCGGCGGCGACAGCGACAAGATCGTGATCAACGTGGGCGGCGTGCGCCATGAGACGTACCGCTCGACGCTGCGCACCCTGCCCGGGACGCGGCTGGCCGGCCTCACGGAGCCGGGGGCGGCCGCCAACTTCGACTACGATCCGCGCAGCGACGAGTTCTTCTTCGACCGGCACCCGGGCGTCTTCGCCTACGTGCTCAACTACTACCGCACGGGCAAGCTGCACTGCCCGGCCGACGTGTGCGGGCCGCTGTTCGAGGAGGAGCTCGCCTTCTGGGGCATCGACGAGACCGACGTGGAGGCCTGCTGCTGGATGACCTACCGGCAGCACCGCGACGCCGAGGAGGCGCTGGACTCTTTCGAGACCCCCGAGCCGGCCGCCGCCGCCGGAGGCCCCGGGGGGCCCGGGACCGGCCCGGGGGGGCTGGACGACGAGGCGGGCGGCCTGGACGCCGCCGGGGCCGGAGGGGAGCTCAAGAGACTCTGCTTCCAGGATGCGGCCGGCGGGGCCGCCGCCGGGCCCGGGGGAGCCGGGGGGGCGACGTGGTGGCGCCGCTGGCAGCCCAAAGTGTGGGCGCTCTTCGAAGACCCCTACTCGTCCCGGGCGGCCAGGGTAAGGATGGCCCCGCTCCCTCCGGCAGTTTGCCGGCCCCTGCCCCGCCCCCAGCCCCCGGGGCTGAGCTCGCGTCCTGGGAATGCCCCCCAGCCTCCTAGCGGGGGGCTCCCAACCCGAGCACTTCTCCGAGAGCCTCCGGACCGCTGCGACCTCTGGCCTGGGCACTGTCCAGCCGAGGCGCGCGGCCACCCCCCCATCTCTAGCCTCCAAAGGGGCCCCTCGGTTCCCAAGCCCTCGAAACGCCAGCTGTGAGATGCCCTTTCCCCACGAAGACTCCCCCTTCCCCTGCCCCTATCCTCTGCCCCTTTGAAAAACTTTAGACTACTCCCCCCCTCCCCCACTCCGGAGCGCTCCCTCCCTGGGGTCCGAGGAGCCCTGCACCCTTTCCTCCCCTGGCTAGCGAGGCCCCCCTTCCAAGTCGGTGCGAAGGGAGGGAAGAACCGGCTCGTCTTTGTGTCCGGGAAGGGATGAGGGAAGGGGAAGCAGGGGGAGGAGTCGGTATCCTCTAGGGGAGGTGGCCCCCCCCTCCCCGCGGTTATTGTGCCTCAGCCCGTTTGGAAGGGCCCGGAGCCGGGAGCCTGCCGTCCGTTCCCCTCCCCCCAAGGGCTGGCTGAGTCCCGGGCCAGGAAAGGACAGGGAGCCACTGCAATGCCGCATCCCCCTTCCCCCTCCCTCCTTCTCCTCCTCCCCCCGGGGGGCTGCGTGGAGGAGGCAGCTTGTATTCCCGGGGAAGTTAGGTCCCAGAGAAACGCTGAGTATGCAGGATTGGAGGAGGGGGGAGGAGGAGGATGGGGGGCACGTGGCTCTTAGATACCCTCCCTTCCCGTGACCTCTTTTCGGGAGAACTGGGGGGGCGGGGCCTTCCCTTCCCCCTCCTCCATGACCCTCCCCCCTTCTGTCCCTCAACTATTTGGGAGACGATGAGTTAAACCCGCTGGGAGTGTGGAGCAGTTTCTGCGGCTGCGTACTACGGGGGGCGCCCCTTCCTCCCTTGCTCCTCTTCTCCCCTTCCTCCCCTTCCTCTCCGGCCGGGTTGGGAAGGAGTTAATGGGGGGGGGGAACTTTGGAGGCTCCGCAGCTGCGCAGTGCGGAGCCGGTGGAGATGGGGTTAAGGCCAAGCTAACGTTGCGGCTGCGCAGTGCGGCGGGAGCTGTCCGCGGTGCTGGGCCCGCCCCGCCCCCACTGCAGTACCGCAGCATCCGCCGCGGGGGGAGGGAGTTCTGAGCATGCGCACTGCAGTGCCCCATCACCCAGCTCACTGCAGAGAAGGCTGAGGGAAGGGGGCGGGGCGGTAAAGGAAGCATATTGAGGTAGTGGAGGTAGCCTTAGCCCCCTTGCCCACATTAGGGGAAAGGACTGGCCCAAGGTCACGTGGCAGTCCCAATCAGAGCCTGGGCTCCTACCCGGATGTCCCACGCTGTCCACAGACAGACAGCCCCCCCCCAGACCCCTTGGGCTCAGATGCCAGCGTCCCCCACGCCCTCCAGGAACAAGGGTTGGATGAGGTGGGGAGAAGGCAGTGGGGTCTTTGTCCCTCTGCTCCCCCTAAAGCTCACGGGAATTTCTCACAGCTGGAGGGAGGCAGCAGTGTGAATTTCCCCGGGGATGCCTGGACCCTTAGAACTCCAGAGGGCACCAGGACTCTAGAGGCCAAGATTCACGCCAGGGGCTGCCCGCTTGGGTCCGAGGGAGGGGGGGGGGCTGGATGCCTGGCTGGAGTGTGGGGGAGGGGCCAACTCAGGCCCCTGGGTCACCCTCTTCTCCCTTCCTCCTCCTGCAGTACGTGGCTTTTGCCTCCCTCTTCTTCATCCTCATCTCCATCACCACCTTCTGCCTGGAGACACACGAGGGCTTCATCCACATCCACAACAAGACGGTGACCCAGGCGTCGTCGGTGCCTGGGGAGCCCCCCGAGAACGTGACCAACGTGGAGGTGGAGACAGAGCCCTTCCTGACCTATGTAGAGGGTGTGTGCGTGGTCTGGTTCACCTTCGAGTTCCTCATGCGCGTCACCTTCTGCCCGGACAAGGTGGAGTTCCTCAAGAGCAGCCTGAACATCATTGACTGCGTGGCCATCCTGCCCTTCTACCTGGAGGTGGGCCTGTCGGGGCTGAGCTCCAAGGCGGCCAAGGACGTGCTGGGCTTCCTGCGGGTGGTCCGCTTCGTGCGCATCCTGCGCATCTTCAAGCTGACGCGGCACTTCGTGGGGCTGCGGGTGCTGGGCCACACGCTGCGCGCCAGCACCAACGAGTTCCTGCTGCTCATCATCTTCCTGGCGCTGGGGGTGCTCATCTTCGCCACCATGATCTACTACGCGGAGAGGATCGGGGCCGACCCCGACGACATCCTGGGCTCCAACCACACCTACTTCAAGAACATCCCTATCGGCTTCTGGTGGGCCGTGGTCACCATGACGACCCTGGGCTACGGAGACATGTACCCCAAGACCTGGTCGGGGATGCTGGTGGGCGCGCTATGTGCCCTGGCGGGTGTCCTCACTATCGCCATGCCCGTGCCCGTCATCGTCAACAACTTCGGCATGTACTACTCACTGGCCATGGCCAAGCAGAAGCTGCCTAAGAAAAAGAACAAGCATATCCCCCGGCCGCCCCAGCCGGGCTCCCCCAATTACTGCAAGCCAGAGCCGCCCCCCCCTCCGCCCCCCGCGCCTGGGCTCCCTCACCATCACAGCGGCCTCAGCCCTCCTCCGCCCGGCTCCTACCCCACGGGGCTGCCGGGCCCCCACGGCCACGTGCACCCGGGGCTCCTGAGGGGTGGGGCCGGGGGGCTTTCGGGAATGGGCCTGCCCCCCCTGCCCGCCCCTGGGGAGCCTTGTCCGCTGGCTCAGGAGGAGGTGATCGACATCAACAGGGCAGGTGAGGAGAGGGGTGACAAGCGGCCAAGGGGGAGTTGGGGAGCAAAGGGGGAGAAGGGTAAGGTGAACACTGGGAGTGAAAGAGGCCATCGGAGATGGAAGTACAGGGGGATAACACCAAGGGAGAGGGGCACGACCAACTGGGGCACAAAGGGACCATCTCAGAGACTGTAGCAGAGATAAAGGGAGATGGAGACTCACAAAGATAGGGAGAGACTCGGGGATGATCACTGAAAGGTCGACTCAGACACCGAGACAGGGATGAGTGCAATGAGCATCCCAGGGGAGGGACACGGGAGATAGAGACTGTGTCAGAGATGGACACAGAGACGATGAGAGACAGAGGATGGAGAGAAGCAGGAGCAGTCCCAGAGCGACGACCAGACATGGTGAGAAGCAGGAATGGTCCCAGAGAGACAAACGGACTCAGGGACTTTGCTTAGGAAAGCTGGCCCAGGGATAAAGAGATACAGAGAGGTGATCAGAGACCGCAATTGTCACAGTTCCAGATCGTATCCAGGCCGACGAGCAGTTATTAAGTGCCTCTTGTGGTGGAGCCCTCCCTGGTCCCTGGGGATATAGGGACAAAACCATCCCAGAGCTGACTTTTGGAGAGGGAAGGATGTGAGAGCCCTCATGCCCATCATGGATAAATTCAACATGCTGAGAAGGAAGAAAGGGCTTGAGGAGGTCTTAGTCGGCAAACTTGAGTCTTGAAGGAATCCAGAGGTTCTGGGGAGGGGGGGAGGAAGCTGGATACAGGGAAACTGAGAGCCTCTGGGCAATGGCCAGAGAAGAGT
Organism: Sminthopsis crassicaudata; assembly: GCF_048593235.1. NCBI lineage: Eukaryota > Metazoa > Chordata > Mammalia > Dasyuromorphia > Dasyuridae > Sminthopsis > Sminthopsis crassicaudata. The sequence goes on along the minus strand of NC_133619.1, from coordinate 645,269,045 downwards.
CATGGGGATGGCTAGGGACACACGGGGACTGCTACAGAGACAGTGACACAGAGACACCCACTGGCCTCTTAAGAGATATCTGAGAGACTGAAACTGAGAAGGGGTCAAGGAGACTGCCTAGTCAGAGAGGCTGAAAAAGAAACGGAGACTTCAGGCTCAGTTACTGGAACCAACATCGAGCAAGGGAGACACTAGGGCTGGTAACAGGAGGCACAGGCGTGGAGGACAGTAGTCAGCAAGATGGGTCACGGGGACAGACTGTCGGGGTGACAACCTCAGAGAAAGAAGAGGCAGGGCCAGGGGCACCCCTGGGGACTCTGGAAGGACTCTGAGAGGGCTGGGCCTCCGTGGAGGCCAGGAGGGAGAGGGAAGAAGGGCCGGTGGGCAGCTGAGCTATGAAAACCAGGGGGCCTCGGTCCCTTCTCCTCCCTTGCTTAAAAGTAGGTCAGTCTTGGGGGTGGGGGGGAGAGAAAAGCCTGAGAGCCCGGTCCCTGCTCCCTTAGCAGCTGACCCACATTCACACCAATTAAAAATAACTCGAGTCCCCCTTCCTGTTCCCCTCCCCCTCTTGCATCCCATGTCCTCCTTCAAACCTTTACCTGTTTCTTCAGGTCTGCACAGTCTCAGTGCCCTTCTGGTCTTCATGATTCCTCCCTCCCATCCCCCATTATGCCTGAACACCTCATTAGCCCTGTCCCCATCTGTACTCTCTCCCTCCATCACCTCCCCACCCTCATCTGCACCCCCTCACCCTCTGGCTCCATCTGCACCCCCATCTGTACTCCCCGCACTCCCCTGCCCCCATCTGTACTCCCTCCCCCCCATTCCCCTGCCCCAATCTGTACTCCCCCCCTCCCCTGCCCCCATCTGACTCCCCCCCCCACTCCCCTGCCCCCATCTGTACTCCCTCCCCCCCATTCCCCTGCCCCAATCTGTACTCCCTCCCCCACTCCCCTGCCCCCATCTGTACTCCCTCCCCCCCAGGCGCCATCTGCACTTGCTTATACCTAGAGAGCTTCCAAATGTTGCTGCTGGAGAAGTGCAAAGCGGTCTCTGGGCCCCCAGCGCGCACCCGGCCCCCGATGGGCCGTTGGGCTCCCCTTGGCCTGCAGTGAGAACCGTTGCTCGGCCTGGGAGCTGCCCCGGCATTCCCCTCCGTGCGGCCCTGATTGGCCCTTTTTGCACTTTTTGCACTTCCTCCGGTCTGGCTTCTGGGGCCAAGCAGCGCGAGCCCACCCGTCCTCCACGAGGCAGCCCCCGGACCCCAAAGAGAGCCTGCGTGTGTGCCCCCTCCCCTGCAGATCGCCCCCCCCCGGGGGGCTCCGGAGTGGCAGCCCAAGCTGGCCGGGGCGTCGAGGGGCGGCCCAATTTCTGACAGCAGATCCTCGTTGCCTCTTCCCACCCTCTCAGTCCTCCGGAAGCAAATGCATCCCGGCTGCTGATCCCATCCTATAGGCGGCGACACTGAGGCAGAGGCCGGCCCGTTAAGTCGGTCTGAGGCAGAGTTTGAAGCCCAGGGCTCTGCACTCTGCCGTCCCCTAGCGGAACTGCCCCCCCAAGCCCGACTTTTCCTTCAGTTCAGATGAGCTGCTCGGCCCAGTCTCCCCTCTTTAGTGGGCGGTGGACTTTTGCCACTTTCCCCACCTCGGTTTCCTTTTCTGCCCAGAGCTTCAGCCCGGTCGTTTCCCACCTTTCTGGGCTCGGGATCCCTCTTCCCCCCTTAAAGGCGTTGAAGACCCCGCCCCCTTTTGTTTCGGTGGCTACACCCATATCTACCGCGGTCCCGGCCTTAGTGCGGTTGGGACGATCGCTTGGACCCCGTCAGCCCGGAGGCTGGTGGGGCGGGAGGAGGGGGCCTCTTTGCTCGGGAGGAGGGCGCCCCCGCGGAGGGAGGAGGGGGCCCCCGCGGAGGGAGGAGGGGGTCCCCGCGGCGGGAGGAGGGCGCCCCCGCGGCGAGAGGAGGGGGCCTCTTTGCTCGGGAGGAGGGCGCCTCTGCGCGCGGGAACTCCCGCTTTAGCCCGTTCCCGGGCTCTGTCTCCCCTTCCGGACGAGCTGGGCCCCGGGTCGCCTAGAAACGTTAGGCAGCGCAGCCCCGGGCGCCGCAGCCAGACCCCCCCCCCCCCGTGACCCGAGCCGCGGCGCTGAGCCCCACGGCTATGTTTAGCTTGGCTCCATTCCACAAACCCCTCCAGATTTTCTCAAGTGTTGCTCAGTGTGGGGAAGCGGCACCTCCTGCGGTCAGCTGACCTGCCCTCTGCAACTTGTCAAAGCAGGAAATAAGTTATTCCAGCCCGGGAGGTGACTCAGGCTGCAGCCCCCCTCCCCCCGCAGCTCCGCAATAGCCCGGGCTCCTTGGGGACAGCGCCAGCCGTTGGCCGCTAAGGGCCCCTGCAGTCTCCCGCCAGAGCTGCGTGTGCCCCCAAGGCCAGAGGGAAGCCCCAGGACAGCCCGGGCCACACTCAGAGCAAAGCTCGCCCGGCATCGGCCCCAGAATGGGGCTCTCGGCCACTTGTCGCCATCTCCAGATGAGTCCCGGAGTCCCGGGAGGTTCGGAGGCGAGTCTGAGCAGAGCCCCTTCCGCCCCCGCCGCAGCTTCCCCTCCTGCCAAAGGAGCCCGAGCAAAACCCTCCTGCCTTGGACTGGAGGGGGCCCGGACCCAGCCCTCCCCGGGGCGCTTCCTTACCCGGAACACGAGGGAGCCACCTCCGGATCTAGGCGGGCCGCTTAGTGCGACAAAACTCGAACTCCGCTCCTCTGCGCCCCACTGCCTCCTCCCGTCCTCGGATGGGCTCTCTGGATGCTGAAAGGCCTCCCGGCCATGCCCCGGGCCGCCTGGCCCGCCACCCCCCATACACACGGCTCCCCGGGCTCCTTCGGGGCTCGTCGCCCTCCCGGACTTCCTTCCACCCTGGCCCCCTCACTGCCTCGCACCTCCCTCCCCTTTTAACACTCCCAGCCCCAGCCCTGCCCGCCTTTCCCTCCGGCTCCTTCCCCTTCCCCTTCTGCATTCCACATCCATCTCTTTCCTCTAAGTCCTGGAGGTTTTATCCCTGTCTCTAGCTGTCTGTCTCATTCCCTTTCCTCCTCCTCTCCCTTCCTCCTCTTCCTCCTCATCCTCCTTCTCCTCCTCCTCTCCTTTCCTCCTCCTCCTCCTCTCCCTTCCTCCTCCTCTTCCTCTCCCTTCCTCCTCCTCCTCCTCTCCCTTCCTCTTCCTCCTCCTCCTCTTCCTCCTCCTTCTTTCCTTTCCTCTTCCTCCTCCTCTCCCTTCCTCCTCCTCCTCCTCTCCTTTCCTCCTCCTCCTTCCTCTTCCTCCTCATCCTCCTCCTCCTCTCCTTTCCTCCTCCTCCTCCTCCTTCCTCTTCCTCCTCATCCTCCTCCTCCTCTCCTTTCCTCCTCCTCCTCCTCCTCTCCCTTCCTCCTCCTCCTCCTCTCCCTTCCTCTTCCTCCTCCTCCTCTTCCTCCTCCTTCTTTCCTTTCCTCTTCCTCCTCCTTCTCTCCCTTCCTCCTCCTCCTCCTCTCCTTTCCTCCTCCTCCTCCTCCTCCTCCTCCTCCTCCTCCTCCTCCTCCTCCTCCTCCTCCTCTCCCTTCCTCCTCCTCCTCCTCCTCTCCTTTCCTCCTCCTCCTCCTCCTGCTCTCCCTTCCTCCTCCTCCTCCTCCAACTTATCACTAGACAGAAGGCAGTCATTATACTGTGACCCCTTCCTCCTCAGTGGACACTGAGTCTTCAGATCCACTGAGCACACTGATAATTTTACGAACCAGGAAACTGAGGCCTGGGGAATTGGGGTCACCTGGGTGGGAGTGGCCGAACCCAGGCCTCCCGTAGCTTGCTGCTGCCTCCTTCCCGGGACCCCGGTTTCCTTGCATGTGGCACAGGGCCCGCTTGGGGACCTCTGACCAGAGTCGCTGGGGCACTCGGGATTCCATTAATTCTGTGTCTCTCTGTTCCCTTCATGTGTCTGCTCTGCCCACGTCCCTGCCTTTCTCCTGGGGAGCCAGACCCTCGCCCCAACGGGGACCCGGCAGCTGCTGCCCTAGCGCACGAGGACTGCCCCGCAATTGACCAGGCAGCTCTGTCCCCGGAAGACAAGAGTCCCATCACCCCCGGGAGCCGTGGCCGCTACGGACGAGACCGGGCCTGCTTCTTGCTCGCTGACTACACAGCTTCCCCAGATGGCTCCATCCGAAAAGGTGAGACCCCCTCCCCCTGCTAGGATCCTTCCCCTTCCCGAGGTGCTCCCCAGCCCCCAAAAAGACCCTCTAGGAGAAGAAGAAAGGGACGTAGGGGAGGGGGTAGAGATCGAGACTATTGCAGGGTTGCCCAAGCTGCCATTCTCCCCCTGCCCACCCCAGTGGGGCCCCACTCCTGCTGCCACCTTCCCCTTATCCCTGCCCCCCTTCCTCCCCTCCCAGGCCGCCTCACACTGCCCTCCTCATCTATTGTTTTGTTCCATCTCCATCCCCTCTCCCTTTGATTCCCTGGCCCCTTTCTGCTACCTCCCCCCAAAAAAACTCAGCCACCAGTGCCCCCCCGCCGCCCCCCCCGGACTGGCGGAAGCCTGGCCCACCCGGCTTTCTAGCCGACCTCAACGCCAACGCTGCAGCCTGGATCCCCCCCTAACTGGACGCTCCCCCAGCCCCCCTGGTAAGTGACCCCTGGTTGGCTGTCCAGGCTCCTCTCTCACCCCCTGGGACCAGCTCCTCCCTGACTAACACCCACCGTCTCCTGACTGACCAGCTGCCAGGCCCTTGGCCATCACCGCTCCTCCCACCTGACTCATGTCCTGACCCCCCCCCCCCCCCCCCACTGAGCACCACAGGCCCGGCCCCACAGCTCATCTCCCACACTCACGGAGCCCACAACTAACGAGCTCCCCTTCCGCTAACTTCGCCCCAGTGACTCACCAACCTCCGGCCTTTCCTGCTAACCCCCTGGTGCCCCTTTCTCGGATCCTTCCTTCATGTAGTACCCCGCACCAACTTCTCAGCCCCCTCGTGCCATCTTCCCCGACCTCCTCTTCATCTCCATCTCCATCTGTGCCCTCCACACCCTTCCCTGTCTCCTTCCCCCTCCTTGACCTTCTTCCCTGCTGGGCCCCCAAATCTTGACCCTGCTCTCTCTGCCTGTCATGTGGCCCCTGGCTCACCCTCTGGGGAATGGGGTGGAATGGGAAGAGTTGGGGAGGGTCTGGGGGGGTTCGGGTGGGGGGATGTCTTCAGGGGCTCACCTTCCCTTCCCTCTGATGCCAAGATCCATTCACTGAGCACAAATATTGGCCGGAGCAGATGGGGCCAACTGGATCCTCTGCCTAGCTCCTTCCTGCCCCTGCCCCCCTCCCTGTGTTTGACCTACCCCTGCCCCCCCTCCCCATGTTTGACCTGACCCTGTCCCCCTGTGTTTTATCTGCCCCCCCTCCCCGTGTTTGACCTGCCCCTGCCCCTCTCCCCACGTTTGGCCTACCCCCTGTGTTTGACCTGCCCTGTGCCTCTCAGCTTCAGCCCATCTCAACCTTGCTCCCTCCTCCCCCCAGTCACCCCAGATGTTCCTCCTATATTTGGTGTCTCTGGCCACCCCCATTTTGCTGCTCTTCCTCTACTCCCCGGAAACCACCACAGAGGAGGAGGATGGAGCTCCCATCCCCAACAGCAAGGCAGTGTTGGGGGGCCCCCTCCACCCCCTGTGACTCTGTGTTTCTGTCCCCAGCTCTTGTCACCGCCTGAGACCTCTCGAGATCCGTGGGCCCCCCCCCTGCCCCTCTCCCCCAGGTCAGCAGCTGGGATTGGCTGGGAGGGGGCCCCCCCACTGTAACTCACTTAGAACCTTCTAGATAAGCTCCCACGGCTAAGAACATTCCAGGTATCCTTTGAGCCCTCTCAGGAGACACCCTTCAGAGGTCATGAGACCTTCTTAGAACCTTCCAAACACAGTCCACAAATGCCTTACAACTTCCCAAACCTCCGGCCTCCCAGATGCTCTCAGACTCTCCCCCCTCCTGGGCCTCGGCCACAGCGTTAGAGCTGGAAGGGCCCCAGGCGGTGCAGGAGGGACAGGTCCCCCACGTGGCGGAGCCCACAGAGAGGTGGATGTCTCGCGGGCAAAGGTCCTGTGGCTACCTCGACTTAGGGCACCGAGGCTCACCCTCCAGAAGCTATCTGAGATGGGTCCTTGGGGGCTGGCCCCTTTGGCCCCAGAGAGGCCACTGCCCCCTTTCCATCCCCCTCCCTGCCCATGGCCTTCCCCCCAGGGCGCCCGGGCCCCTTCCTGTGTTTGGGCCCCACCCTCACCCCTTTCTCCACAGCTTAACTGGCCTTTCCGGTGGGATGCTTCACCCATCCCTTCCTTCGGTCTCCTGCCTCCATGCCCTCCACTCCCCAGCCGCTAGCATGTATCCCAACCCATGGGGGGAGAGACTGACCAGCGCCCTGCCCCCTCGCCCACACCTGCAGCTTCATGCCCATATCACCGCATCATTCGCCTTCTGTCCCACCCCCATCTTAGGCAATGGAACTGGGGGTAGGGAACAGGCAGGGAGAGGGTTGGAGGGGAGTGGGGAGGGACACAAGCTCCGATCTGCCTCCTAACCCTGCATCTCTTCCCCCCACCCCAATGTCTCTGTCTCCCCTTTCTGGCATTGACTGTTTCTCTCTCTCTCTCTCTCCCTCCTTCCCTTTCTTCTCTCTCTCTCTCTCTCTCTCTCTCTCTCTCTCTCTCTCTCTCTCTCTCTCTCTCTCTCTCTCTCTCTCTCTCTCTCTCTCTCTCTCTCTCTCGTCTCTGTTTGCCTCTTTGACTCTCTGTCTCTGTCTCTCTTTACTGGTCTGTCTGTTTCTGTCTCTATCTCCTCTCTCTGTCTGTGTCTCTGTATCTGTGTCTTTCTCTACCTCTCTTCTCTGTCTCTGTCTGTCTCTCTTTCTCTCTGTCTCTGTCTCTCTCTTTGTCTCTCTCTGTCACTCTGTCTCTCTGTTTCTCTATCTCTCTGTCTCCATATCTTGTCTCTCTCCTTTTCTGTGTCCTCTCTTGGTCTCCATCTGTTTCTATCGGTCGCTCTATCTTGGTGTCTGTGTTTTGTCTCTTCGGGTTTGTCTCTTGGTCCTGGTACATCCGGGCACTTGGCCATTTCTCGGTCCTGTCCCCTCCTACGTGCCCCTCTATCTTTGTCTCTGACCCCTCCCGTTCCCCCTCCCCCAGGTTATGAGAAGTCCCGCAGTCTGAGCAGCATCGCGGGGCTCAGTGGGGTGTCCCTGCGTCTTGCCCCCCTTGCCACTCCCCCTGGTTCCCCAAGGGCTGCCCGCCGTGCCCCTCCTGCCCTGCCTTCCATTCTCTAGCCCCCCTTGCCCCTCTTTGGGGGGATTCAGGGGTGGTGGGGGGATGGTTCCAGGTGTAGGGGTGAGGGGTGATATTTTTTAAAGGGTCACAAACAATATGCAATTGATATGACCGCCAGCAAACCCCCAGACCCCTCCCCACTTCCTCTAGGCCCCCAAGAAGGAGGGGGCAGAGCCTCAGTACCCCCCCAAAAGCCTTCTCAGGTCTCCACGAGCCATATCTCCCCCTTCCCAATCCCCACGCTCATTGAAATGTGTAAATAAGTGAGAGCTGCGCTGGTTACCTTCGGGCCACCCCCATTCTGAGGCAGCCTCTGTCCTCGTCCATCTCTGTGCATGCCCCCCTGAACCCCAATTCTCTGCAAGAGCAATAAGCTGCCTCCGGCCGCATGCTGCGTCCCACCTTAGACCACCTGGGCAACAGGGAGTTGGAAGGGGGGTCCATGCAGTCCCTGGGCCTTCCCTGGTCCCCTTATCCCCCGCCTGGAGTACAAGGGGCTCCGGTTTTTGTTACAAATCAAAGATGAAAGGAAAGGAGGGGCGGAAATGGACAAGACAAGACCCTGGAAGGGCCTGGAGGGGGATCCGGGGAAATCCGGGGTCCTGGAGTGGTTTGGGGGCGCCCGGCTGCCAGCCCAGAGATGAGGGGGGGTGGTCCTGTGCGGATGTGCCTCTGTGTGTGCACACACACTAGCGGCTGTGGGCGTGGCCTGTGAGCGCACGCACGTGGATCGCCAGGGCGGCGTGGGCCTCGCTGGGATGGATCACTCCTTCCCGCCCCCTCCCTTCCCGCCAGCGTCTTGCTGTCCCCCCCCCCCACTGACATCCCGGCCTGGGGGCTCCCCGTATGTGTTCCCGTTCCCCGGCCCCCCCCCCCCCCACCGCGTCTTCCTCATCCCTTCCCCCTCTCTGGAGCAGATCGTGGGGACCGGGTCTGCATGTGCATGAACTCCCGCGAGACCCTCTTCTGTTCTGTCTTTTCCACCACCACCCCCGCGGGAGCGGGGCCTTATGGGCCATGAGGAAAGTCCGCGGCCTGGGGCTCCCGGAGCTGCTTCCTCAGGGACCCGCAGCCGCTCCGGGGCCCGACCCGGCCCCTCCCGCGCTCCCGAGCGGACGGCCCGGCGCGGCGGTGTCTCCCGGGCCCCTCCGTGGCCAGCGGCTCCATGCCGGGGCCGCCCCCTGCCGGCCCGGCCTCCGGACCTCCGAGGCCACTTTGCACTCCGGCCTTTCCGGTCTCGCCAGAAGTCCTCCTCCGGGTCCTCTCTGTCTCCCCCAGTTCTCCGAGCACTCGGCCCAGCCCGGCCTGGCGTAGTCTGGCCCTGGTCTAAGCGCGTGCTCACAAACGGTCCCGGACCTCTCCTCCCGCATCTCCCCCCCCCCCCCCCCAACGCAGCCTCCCAGACTGCCCCCTCCGAGGGACGTGGGCTCTGGGTCCCGCCCCCGGCCTCCGGGAGAAAGCGCCACTTCCCGCGCAGCCCGAGCCCCGCGGGGGTCCCGGCACTTTCCCCAAGGCCAGGCTGGCTGGACCCTCTTCCACAGCTCCCAGACCCGCAGAATTTGCCCCCGATTCCGCCTTTCTGGGGGGCAGGGAGTTTCTCCTTATTCAACCTTTCCTATGCAAGGGGCTCCTTGGACTCCCCCCCCCCTTCTCTCCTCTCCCCTCGCCACCGAGCCTGCCAGATCAGGCAAGAAGCCAGGGCTGCCCTGAGGCAGTTACCCCGGGCGGGGCTGGGGACAGGGGCTGCCTGGTCCCAGGTGGGGAAGGGAGAAAGAAGTAGGGACAATTGTGCCAAAGGGTTAAAAATTCTCCAGCACCCTCCCCCCCAGCTCCCCTCACACCCACATTAATACCCCTTCTCCCCCTCCCCTCACACACATACATACACCCCCTCCCCCTCAGCTCCCCTCACACACACATACACCCCCTCCCCCTCAGCTCCCCTCACACACACACATACACCCCCTCCCCCTCAGCTCCCCTCACACACACACATACACCCCCTCCCCCTCAGCTCCCCTCACACACACACATACACCCCCTCCCCCTCAGCTCCCCTCACACACACATACACCCCCTCCCCCTCAGCTCCCCTCACACACACATTAATACCCCTTCTCCCCCTCCCCTCACACACATACATACACCCCCTCCCCCTCAGCTCCCCTCACACACACACATACACCCCCTCCCCCTCAGCTCCCCTCACACACACACATACATACACTCCCTCCCCCCCAGCTCCCCTCACACACACATTAATACCCCTTCTCCCCCTCCCCTCACACACATACATACACCCCCTCCCCCTCAGCTCCCCTCACACACACACATACACCCCCCTCCCCCTCAGCTCCCCTCACACACACACATACATACACTCCCTCCCCCCCAGCTCCCCTCACACACACACATACATACACCCCCTCCCCCTCAGCTCCCCTCACACACACACATACACCCCCTCCCCCTCAGCTCCCCTCACACACACATACACCCCCTCCCCCTCAGCTCCCCTCACACACACATTAATACCCCTTCTCCCCCTCCCCTCACACACACACATACACCCCCTCCCCCTCAGCTCCCCTCACACACACACATACATACACTCCCTCCCCCCCAGCTCCCCTCACACACACACATACATACACTCCCTCCCCCCCAGCTCCCCTCACACCCACATTAATACCCCTTCTCCCCCTCCCCTCACACACATACATACACCCCCTCCCCCTCAGCTCCCCTCACACACATACATACACCCCTCCCCTCACACCCACCCACATACACCCCCTCCCCCTGCTCCCCTCACACACACATACACCCCCTCCCCCCAGCTCCCCTCACACACACCCCCTCCCTCTCCCGGTTTTTGATACTTGGAGAGTTTGGAGGTCCCCCTCGAATGATCCTCCTCACCCCCACCCCCAACAAAGCTTTCAGTCAGCTTTTTACAAACAGAATAAACTTGGATAAAACTTTATTTGGGGAGTGTGGGATTTGGAGAGGGAGGACTTGCCCTCCCCCTAAATGCCCCCGGTCTCCCTCTGGCCGCCACGCACACGCAACTACACGCATGATCTGCATGTCTGCGGATGCCTCCCCCTCCCCACGCATGACAAGGGGCAGGGGGTACGGTTAGGAGGGGAATCTCTTTCGTGCCCCCCTTTTTGCTAGGGGAGGGAAGAGTAGGAGCGGGCCCCCATCTGAGAGCTCCTGGGGATTGGGGGGTGGGGCAGGTCATGGGGAGGGGGTCCTGTGCCTCCACTCCATCCCACACATATAGCAATAAAGATTCCCCCCAACCCGGTCCCAGGGAGTCCCACGGAAAGGGGGGGAGGGTGTGTGGGGGTGGGTTGGGGGCTCTCAGGGATGGAGGCGGATCTGAATCGGCTGGGGGGGAAGGTCTGCAAACTTCCAACTCTGGTGCTAATGGGGGGTGTCTCCCCCCCACCCCCAGGACAGGGGAAGGGGGGAGCCTTGCCCTCCCCCACGTCTCCCCCACTCCCCGCCCAGGGGTGCATGACCCGCGAACCAGCAGAGCCGCCCGCTGCAGACGCCGCATGTCACCCCCTCCCCCTCCCTCAAACAAATAAAAAATTCCCTTTTCATTTACTTGGCCCTACTCCATTTTCTGGAAGGGAAGCCGTTCTCTATCTGGCGGAGGGGGCAGGGGGAGGAGGGGCGGCCGTGCGAGATCGGGGTGCGCGCTGGAACGGGGGACCCCAGCGGACCAGGAGCGGTCCGCTCCACCGCCGCCCTGCACCTTGACATCCGGGCTCTGCTGGGGATAAGGGACTGGTGTGCCGCGGTGCCCACCAGGGAAGTAGGAGCCGCGCCCGAGCGGGCTGAGCGGACGTCCGGGCTCAGGCTCTGCCTCGGTCCCCCATCCCGAGGCTGGAGGGCTCCAATGCAGCCCACTCCCACCTCCGCATTTCCTAGAGGAAGAACCCAGGGCGAGTGGGGGCGGGACTTGGGGAGCCGGCACTAGCTCCAATCCCTCCAGATCTGGAGCCACAGCTTGGGCGGGGCCCTCATGGAAAGGTCTCCCGCCCCCATCCCCCGAAGTTGCCGGGCACGAGGGTACCTGCCCCAACTCCGAAGGGAGATGGCGAGGGAGACGCTCCCACACCCCATAATCGGCCGCCCCGCGCAGTACCACCTGCCTGCTTCTGGTGGCAGAGACCCGGTCTCCAATCTCCCCAGACCCTGACTGAAGGGTCTTGGGCAAATCCCAAACTCTGGTTCTCGGTGGTGTCCGGCCAGTCAACGGACGAGGTGGGTCTGAGACCCCTCTCCTCTCCCCACCCCGCGAGCTGACTGGCCCTTTTCCGAGATGGCGCGAGGGAGGCTGGCTAGCTAGATGGCAAGGGCTCTGGAGCCTAGCTTATGAGCCGGAAGCAAGCCGTCCCCACTTCTCAGGCCCGTGGATACCCCACATCTCGTCCGTGGCCCCGACGCCGTGGGGCTGCCTCGTGAGTGGGAGCTTCAGAATCTGAGACACCCGCTAACTCGGGGCCGCTTGAGGCTTTGAAGTTTATTTCCATCGCTGCGGGAAGGGGAAGGGGGGTGGGGGAGATAGGACAGGTGCTACTGTTCTAACTGGCCCTGAAACTCCAACATAAATCACACAAGCCACCAGAGCTGCGGACGGGGACAGGAAGAGCCGGGGGGCGGGAAAGAGAACCGGAGCAAGAAAGCAACGAGGGGAAGGGACCGGAGGAAGGAAGGAGATGGGGGAGATGACAGAAAGGGGGGCGGAGATGTGGAGGGCAGAAGATGCGGAGCAGGGATATGACACCAAGGGAGAGGAAATAAGCCGAGATGAGGAGCAGGAGATCAAGCAATCGCAGACCTTTAGGAAGCACCTACTATGCACCAGGCACCATGCTAAGTGTGGAGGAGACAAAGGGAGGCAAAGGGATGAGGACGGAGGGAGGGCAAAAGAGGTGAAAACACGAGAAGAAATGAGATGAGAATATGGGGGTGAGGATGGGAGAAGGGGAGAAGGAAATGAGAATCCGGGGACGAGAATGGGAGAAGGGAGATGGAAATGAGAAGGGAGAGAAATGAAAGATGGAGAGATGGAGGGTATTGGAGTTGGCAAGAGGGAAGCTGGGAAAAAAGGAACAGAAATGTGGGGATGGAGAGGAAGGCATGGAGAGAGGGGGAAAACCAAGGCCGCCTTCCCCTTGTTGATGAACAAAGGGGGAGGAAGGGGGAGGGAAGGCAAGCCTGAGTCCCTCCCCAAGCCAGCGCCACTTACTTGATTGGGGTTGGGGGCCTTAATGGCTAAAGTGCCTGGGTTGGGCACGGGGGTCTCCAAAGTGCAAGAAGGCAGGAGAGGAAGGGATGCAGAGGAGCAGATAAACAAGGGGGTCACTGTGGTTGGGATTGGGGGGGAGCGTCAGGTTCCGGAGCAGGGGGACTGGCGCCTCCTGCTTCTTCTCCCTCCTCTTCATCCGAGGCGACCCCTTCCTCCAGGCGGAAGACTTGTCGCACTGTCCTAGTGGTGAAGGTGAGGGGTCCTCGCCTGGACAAGACAGAAGGAGCTGAAGGGTGGGGCTGGGGGGCCGTGGTGCCCGGGGCTCCTGCCCGGCTCGGGCCCCGACCTGGGACTGTGCTTGTGGCTGCCGCCCACCTCGGACTGTGCCTGCAGCTCACCCCCCTTCGCCTGTGCCCGGGGCTCGGCCCCCACCTCCAGCCCAAGGCGCTCTCACCGAAGCCGGTTCCTCAGGGTGGTGACCTCCCGGTTCATGGACTCCGCGGACTCGGTGACGTCATCCAGCTCTCTCTGCAGCCGCCGGCGCCCAGCTTGGGCCCTGGACGCTTCTTCCTCGGCCTCCTCCAGCTGCCGCTTCAGCTGCTTCAGCCGCAGGTTTCCCTTCTCCAGCTGCGGGGGGGAGGGACTCAGTGCGCCCCCGGGGTCCGCCCCTTCTGTCCGCCGGGGTTCTCACCCTCCCTCCCTCCCGCTGCCGTCCCTCCTCCCGCTTTCCTCCATCCCCGGGCTCTGCCCCGCTCCCTGCGCCTCCCCTCCCTGTCTTGGAGCCCCCCCCCCAGGAGTCCCAGCTCTCCCCGGCCGATCTCCCGCCCTCCCGGGGCCCCCTGGGCCGCCCCTCACCTGGTCCCGGAGCTGGTCCGCCACCCGCCTCTCCTCATCCACCTGCAGAACCACTTCCTTCAGGCGCTTCTCGGCTCTTCGGACCAACTTCCCGGAGAGAATGCGCTCCCTGGGCAGGAAGTTGGGGAGTCACAGCGGCGGGGCTTCCTTCCCGGGGTCCACCCCCCCCCCCGTCCTCGAAGGCAGCTGCCCCCCTGCCCCGCGGGCTCCCTCTCCAGGTCAGTCTCATCTCTTCCCCGCCCGTTCTACTCTCCCCCGCCCCGCCTCCTTCCCCCCCTCGAGAGCCTCTTTCATTGCCTGACGGGGAGTCCAGGAAGGACATCCCAAAGGCCCGTTCTCCACCTGGGAAACTGAGGCCCCCACAGAGCTCCTGGCTCGGAGGCCTCACCTGCTCTCCTGCTCCAGCTGCTCCTCGGCCTGCGCCAGCTTGGACTCGAGGGCGGCGATGAGCATCTTGTGGCGGGCCTTGACCCCGGCATCCTCCTCTCCCAAACGGCTCCGCAGTTCCTGCATCTGCCGCTCCAGCTGCTGCCGCCCACTTTCGGCCTTGGCGGAGAAACTGCGCTCGGCCGACAGCTCGGTGGTCAGTGACTCCACCTGCCAGAGGAAGGGGGGAGGGTGGCGGCAACGGCAAGGGGGGAGGGGCCGCGGGAGTACGGGGACGGCCCGGGGCGGTGGGTAGGGGTCGGGAGATGGGGCTCGGGGAAGGAAGCGGGCCGGAAGAGGAGTGGGAGGGGATTAAGGCTCCCGCCCCTTCCCAAGGGCCGGAGACCCTACTAAGTCACCCCTGGCCAGGGTCTGCCGGAATCCCGAGGGCGGGGGAGTCCCTAGTGCCCAACAGCCTGGGGCTCGGGGATACGGAGAGCACGGGGCCGCGTCCCGTCAGGTCACGTGGCTGCGGGCGGTGCTGGTTTAGGACTTTGCACTGAAGACTCGGCCCGGAGGGGTCTGGGAGGGGGTCTGGCTGCGTGTGTGGCGCTCGCAGCTCTCAGAGTGGACTCGGGGCCGCGTGTCCCCTGGCATCTGGCCGCAGCCGGAGCCAGCTCGAACAGCCGGGCCGCGTCGTTGTCCCGATTCCACCGCGCTCTCTAACTACCGTGTGGGGGCGTCCCCTGTCCCGTCTCGGGGAACGGACGGTTCTGGCCACGGTGAAAGCTCGGGCCTGGCCCCTCCTGCCCCACCCCCCGCAGGCGCTGAGGCCGAAGTCCGGCCCGGGACCGAGGGAGCCCGAACGGGACCGAGGGAGCCTGGACCGGACCGGACCGGACCGAGAGAGCCCGAACGGGACCGAGGGGGCCCGGGCCCCGCCCCGGACTCTCACTTGCCAGCCTGGCTGAGTCCTTCCTTCAGTTTCCCCCTCCCAAAGAGGAGGGCGTGGGACTCGGTGGCCCCCAAATCCCTTCCGACTCTCCTTCCACGATGCTCTGGTGAATGGGATCCCTGTGCCTATGTGGGCGGCCCCCTTCTCCCCTGGTCAGCGGGCACCTGCTTCCCCCTGGGTGGGCGGAGCCCTTTCTCCGAGTGGGCGGGGCCCCTTCAAGTGGGCAGGCTCCCTTTCTCCCCGTGGGCGGGGCCCTTTCCCCTAGAGCTGCGGACTCTCTCCTCCCGGTGAGCGGCCCCTTTCTCTCAGGGGTGGGGGCGTTAGCGGTCCCCCATCCGCAGGACGCAGAACTGCACCGGGGAATGGGCGGCGGGGCTGCCCCGGCTCGCTGGCCTCCCGGCCCACCTGCAGCAGCAGCTTGCGGTAGCGGTCAGTCAGCAGTTCCAGGTTCCCGTGCTCCTCCTCCAGCTCCTCCTCCAGCTGGCCCAGTCGCCCCTCGAGCTGCCGTTTCTCCTCCAGGAGAGCGGTCCTAAAGGTGGGGGAGGGCGGTTAGTGCTCGCCCCGGGCCTGGAAAGGCGGGGGCGGGGGGGGGCAGGGGGCGGGGCAGACGCACTTGGCTAGGTTCCCGCCGGCTGCCTCGTCCGCCAAGTCATCCCGATCTTGCTGGGCTTGGCGCCGGGCCCGGTCCGAGGCCGCGAGCTCCTGCGGGCGGGGAAGAAAGACCACGTGACGTCAGCGGTCCCGGAGGACACGCCGCCCACCTTTACGAGCACTGGTGCTGTCTGACGCCGGGCCTTGTCCGGCCTGCGGTCCCCGAAGCTGGCTCAGCTCGCTGCCTCCCGAGGGCCTGCATACAGCGGGCACATCCTAAGGGCTTACACAGTCCGCAACTTGCCTCCTGGCATTTCCCTCATCTTCCCCCCAGCTGGGCCCTGTGCGTTCCCGCCCCCATTCAGGGACTTCCCGTCCCCCCCCCCTTCATTGCTACAAGCGGGCCTCTTTCCTCAAGCCCTGCCCGGCAGCTAGAGATCCCCTCTTCCTCTCCCACTGCCCGTGTAGGGCCATGCAGCCGCTTCAGGGCCCGGAGGGCAAGCCTGCCTCTAGGCCTCAGCCCTGCGGCCTCCCAGGCCAGCTGCCTCCCTCAGGCACTGCGACCTCCTGGAGCGGCCTTAAACTCTACACTTTCTCACCAGCCTCCAAGCACTTCTCCCCGCTGTAGCTCCCAGATGGAATTCACCCCTAAATAAACCCATCTCCCATCCTCCCTTAGGTGCTACTCCCTTCGCAATTTTCTCGAGAAGTCGCCAAAGTCCCGCCATTAGCCTGCGGGGGAGGGGGGAAGGGAGGAGACCTCTCGGTGCCTTTCCACCCCTCTCCTCCTGTGCGGCCTCCTCACCTCCTGCAGCCTCAGCAGCTCTGCCTCGAGGCTCTTGAGCCTCTTCTCATTCTCCCGGTTCTGGGCGAAGATTTCCTCCCTGGAGGTTCGAGACTCCTCCACTTCCCGCCAGAGCTCCTTCATTTGGGCCTGCAAGGAAGGCCTCGGACTAGCGAGAGTGGCGGCAGGCCGCCCCCTCCCGTGCCCTCCTCCCTCTCCGCCTTCGTGTCTAGATCAGAATTCGACCCCCCATTTTACAAACGGGAAAACGGAGGTTGAGAGGGGGCGCCGGCTGCCTGATGGCAGGCAGAGCTGAGCTCGGGTTCGATTAGCAAGGGGGTGGTTAAGGCCACAATTCATGGAATGAGGTTAGAAAAAAGGTAGGGTGCGGTTCCTTTTCTCCCACCCCCAGCTTAGGAAAAAAGCATCCAGAAGGGGCTAAATGAATGCAGGGAGCCCTCAAACCAACACCCAGTCTTCTTCAGGCCAACAATGAGCAACTCTCTGCTGTCTCATGAGCACTCTCAGCCTCAGTTTCCCCATCTGTACCATGGGGATCTTAGCCCCGCTCCCCAGTGCTTGTGAAGATGTCCTCCCAGCACCCGGCCAGTGTGAAAGCATTCTAGACAAGGGAGCTGGGACTGCTGTCCTTCAGAGGGAAGGCTGGGGGCTCAGGGCCCTTCCCCACCCTGGCCCTCCTCCTCCTGGCAGTGAACCACCTTTGGAATGAAGGGGGGGGGTTAGAAAGGACTCCCGCAAGATCATACAGCCAGGATGGGCTTCCCTCACTTCCCTAGCACACCTGGAGTTTTAGGCAGCTGACCTGGAGTCAAGAAGGCCTGAGTTCAAATGTGACCTAAGACATTTAACTACTTGGGGGACCCCTGGCAAGTCACAGCACCTGCCTGCCTCAGTTTCCCCATCTGTAAAATGGGTATGGGAATAGCACTTGCCTCCCAGGGCTTTGGTGAGGAACAAATGAACTCGTATTTGTAAAGGGCTTTGCATAGCACTATGAAGGGGACGCTGGCAGCCCAGGGGTGGGCTGATAAAGCGCCCTGGGCTCTCCACCATCTGGGCACAAATGCGGGCCCCTCCCCCTCCCCCATGCATTCTATGTCCCAGAAGAACGAGTTACTTGAGGGCAGGGAATGTGTCTAGCGCACAGTAGGAGCTTAGTAGAGAGCCCTCTGGGCCCTCAGTGAGCCAGGCAGTCAATATGTATTAAGCACTCTCTGGCTGAGCCATGCCAGGCTGTCTGCCCACTTGCTTCTGCTGAAGCTAGAGGAGGAGAGGGCAGGTGGTGCTCCCAAGGGGCCTGAGTGGTGCCCTGGGAACAGAGGCCTGGGGACGACTCAGAGCTGGCTCCCTTCTGCCTAAGAGGGAGCCAGCTGGGGGCCCAAGACCAGGAGGTAATGGCCCTCCGCCGAATGCTCCGGGGGAGCAGGGTGGGCGATTCGGGGGGGCTGGCAGTGCCCACGGCAGCATGAGAGGCCACATACCTCATATGCAGCATTAGCTGCAAGGGGAGCTGAGGACATTCTCACTTGGCAGTGTAAGACCCCGAATACAGAAGATGCTTAATACATGCACTAGCCGGAATGATTGGCCCAGAGCCAAATTAAGGCAGAGAGGATTCCAGGACCCTGGCCCAACTGCAGCCTGGGACTCCTTCCAGATAGTTCCACAAACTGGACATCCAGACACAGGCTGACAACTCCTGGGCCTCCGGTTTTGTCAGGGTGGTGAACCTCCTTGGTCTAGCCTTGGTTACAGAATCTGAGCATCTCAGAGGAAGTCGGGGCATTTACGGTGACTCCCCCCCAAAACAAAACCTCTTCTGTCCTGCCAAGGAGGGAACTCCAGAGCACCGTGGTGGAAGAAAGCTTTGGTGGGGGGGAGGACCCATGGGAATTAATTTTTTTCTCCTCTCCCATTATAATGTAAGCCCTTTAAAGAAGGAAGGGGCTGCATCCCTCTCACTGGGGGTCGCCTGGTAAACAGTAGGTGTTTAATAAATGCTTATGTGTAGGACAGAAAATAATCCAAGGAGACTGAATCAATCTGCTCTCTTCACTCCTTGTTCCCGGTGTCTCTCTCCCAGGGTCCCCCTTTTGCTCTGTTTGTTCTCTCCCAGCATGCTTCATAAAGCGGAGTGTATTAAAGCATAAATAAAATTACAATAAAAGTGGAAAAGAAATAGATGCCCCGGAAGCGCCCTGGCGCCCCGCCCCTCCCACGCTCGGCGCCCACCTGTGTCTTCCGTAGCTGCTTCAGGGCCTCCTCCTTGCCCTGGCCCGCCGAGCCCACCTGGGCCTTCACCTCCTCCAGCTCCAGCTCGGCTTTCTTGCGGGCGGCCACGGCCAAAGCCCTCTGCTTCCGCTCCTCGTCCCGCTCCAGCTCGGCGTCGCGTAACTGAGGGAAGGCACCCGGCCGGCTCAGCCCCGCGGCGGCCCGCCAGCCTTCCTCGGGGGCCTCCCTCCTCATAGCCCCCTCCCCCTGGGCCGCCCTCCTCCAGGGGCCCTCCCCCTTCCTCAGGCACACCACCCCTCCGGCCCTCCGGGCCCGCTGCCTTAGGGACCCTCCCTTTTCTCAAGAACCTCCCTCCTCATTAGCCCCCTCCCCCTGGGCCGCCCTCCTCCAGGGGCCCTCCCCGTTCTTCAGGCAGCCCCCCTCCTCCGGGCCCAGGGCCACACCTGCTTGGCCAGCAGCCGCCTCCTCTCCTCGCCCGCCTCATCGCGGCCCTGCAGCTCCCGCTCGTGCTGAGCCTTCAGCGCCTGGGCCGTCACCTCCAGGCGCAGCTTGGCGTCCTCGGCGGCCATCAGCTCATCCTCCAGCTCCGTGACCTGAGCGCGAAGGTCGGCGGCCGCCTGCTCCGCCGCGCGGCGGGCTCTCTCCATCTCGTGCACCTGGAGACAAGGAGACTGGGGCGCGGCCGAGGAAGCCCAGGGGCCGGGGGGCTCGCTGCTAGTCCCAGAGCCGGGCCGGGGGGGGGGGGGAGGGGCGCGGGCTCAGTAGCCCCGCGCTGGACCTAGGGGCGGGGCAGGAGCACCGAGTTGCCCTCAGAGCGGGACCTAAGGGAGGGGAGGGGCGGAGGAAAGGTGGGGCAGGAGGCCCGAGCTGCCCCAGAGCTGGAGGTGGGGGCGGCCCAAGGGGCAGGGAGGGGGCGGGGCCGGAGGCCCAGCCTTACGCTCTTGCCCACGTCGTCCTTGCTGCTCAGCAGTTCCTCCATCTCTGCCCGCAGGGCCCGGTTCTGGCGTTCCAGCTCCTCTCGGGCCTCCCGCTCTTCTTCCAGAGCCCGGGCCAACGCCAGGGCTCGGGCCTCGCGCTCCCGGCCTTCGGCCTCTGCCCGCTCCCGCTCTTCCACTGCCCGCAGGGACACGGCCTTCTCCTCTGCCAGGAGCTGTTTGGAGGAAGCGGAGCCGCGAGGACGCGGAGAGGAGGTCAGGCCCAGCAGCCCGGGCTCGCGGAGCGACCGCGGCCCACATGGCGCCCAAGACCCGGTGTCCCTGCCCATGGAAACCGAGGGCCCAGGGCCTAGCCCTGCGGTAACTGCCGGAGAGCCCGCGCCCCATGCTGAGGGAGGGCCTCCCATCCCCCTCCTCGCCTGCCTCGGACGGACCGCCTTTCTCTGCCCGGAGCGGGTTTGTTCACCATTACTGACCGGTCCCCAGCCCCCCAGGCCAGGTGGCGAGCCTCCCGGCCCGAGGCCCCCACGGGAGGTCTGGCTCTCAGGCCCCTGGCCCCGCGCACCTGGTCGAACTTCTTCTGCTTCTTCTCGAGGCTGCTGACCAGGTGCCGCTGCTGCTCCAGGTCCATGGAGACGTCGTCCAGCTCCTGCTGCAGCTGCCGCCGGCCCCGCTCCAGTCGCTCGGCCGCCTCGCTCTTCTCCGCCAGCCTCTGGGTCAAGGCCTCGGCTTCCCTGGCTGCCCGGCGGCGGGCCTCCTCTCCCGCCTCCAGGGCCCCCGCCTCTTCCTCCTGCCGCCTCCGCCACTCCGCCAGCTGCGAGAGCCCGGAGCGCTCAGCCCCAGAAGCCCCTTCCGTCCCCTCCCCCGCTGGTCTTTTTCCTCTGCTTCCCTGGGCTCTTTTCCTCTCTCTGCACTCCGGACCTCCCTGCCCCTCCCCAGCTCTGGCCATTGCACTGATCCCTCCCCCATCGCGGCTTCCCCCCTTCTGGTTTGGCCTTCTCTGGGACGCCTGCCCCCCTTCCCGCGTCTGCCCCCCTCAGGGCCCCACTCCACACGGACTCCTTCCCGAGCCGGGCCCTCCTGCTTTGGAACCCCGGGTGCCCGCCTCCCTCTGCGGCTCACCTGGGCCTGGGCCGCCTGCAACTCCCGGCCGGCTCGCTCCCTGGCGGCTGCTTCTTCCTCCAGCTGTTCTCGCAGGCCTGCGGCCTCGCTCTCCAGCCCGCGGACCCGGGAGCCCAGGGCCAGCTTGGCCCGGGTCTCCTCCTGCAGGAGCTCCTGGGGGAAAGCAGGCGGGGCAGAAAGACGGAGTAATGGGGACGGGCGCAGGGGAAGGACGGGGCGCAGGAACGGACGGACAAGGGGGCGGACGGATGGACGGACAAGGAGATGGATGTTTGGACAAGGGGGGGCGGGATGGACGGACAAGGAGATGGACGAACGGACGGATAAATGAAGGGGGGGCGGCCCGTGCTCTACCTGGGTGTCGTGGAACTGGACTTCGGCGCTGCTCAGCTCCTTGCTCAGCCGGATCACTTTGGACTCAGCCTCACTCAGTGCCCCTGAGACGCTGTCCAGCTCCGCCTGAGGGAAGGGCGCAGACCCTCTCGGTGAGCGCCTGGGGCCGCCCTCCCTCCTCCCTCCCAGTGAGCGCCTCGGGCCGCCCTCCCCCCTCCCTCCCTGCTCCATCGCCATCCAGAAGCGTGGGAGGAGGGCTTGGAGAAATCTGATCCCCTCCCTCCCGATTTCAAGGCTGGGGAAACTGAGGCGCGAAAAGAGTCTAAGGACGCGGATAAGCTGTTGACTTCAGGGAAGGGAACCGCGACCAAGCCCAGCGCCTGCGCCCACTTGGCGTCCGAGTTCGGGAGCGATGGACGAGGCCGGCCCCGCCCCCTCACCTGCGCTCTCTGCAGCTTGTCTGCGGCCTCGGTCCGCGCGCGCTCGCCCTCGCCCGCCCGGGCCTGCAGCTCCTGCAGCTGGGCCTCGAGCCGCCGGCGCCGCTGCTCGCCCTCCTGCCGCGAGGCCTGCAGGCTGCTCAGCTCGGAGCGCAGCTCGGACACCTCGGCTTCCAGGGCCAGCCGGGCCTTCTCCCATACGCCTTTGCCCTGGGGGGAGGGGGGAGCGTGAGGGGCCGGCCGCGCCGCGATTTCCCCGCCACCGCGCTGGAGCAGCGCGCCCCCCACGCCCCCTCACTTCGCCTCTGAATTGTTGGAGACCCGGGCTTCCGCCATGGGACTGAAGGGAGGCGGCAGCCTCTTCCGGGCCCCTGGGAGCTGTCCAGCACCGCCCCAAAAGTCCCTCTCCGATCATCCCGAGCCGGCAGGGAGGGGGTGGGGCCGGGGTCGGGTTTGGCCCCAGGATCTGCCGGGCCACGGAGGCTCTTACCCGGCGCGCCTGCTCTAACTGTTCTCCTAGCTCGCCCACTGCCTGGCTGTGCCGCTGCCGCAGCTCCTGAACCGCTGCCTCGTGGCTGCGAGCCTCCTCCTCCAGCGCCTGCTTCAGCTCGGACACTTCTTGCTCCCGCTTGGTGCTGGAGATAAAGAGCGATTTCTAGCAGGAGCCTCGTGGGTTTGTGGAGGGCACCACACTACTGGGAGGGCTGGATGGCCCAGTCAGTGGGGAGTCAGCCTGCCCAGAGCAAGGGAGCTTTAGGCCCAAGAAATCCACTGCACACAAGGGCACAATGGCAAGCTTTAGATCCGGGCTCAAAAAATCAATTGCACAAAAGGCGGAATGTGAAGTTTTAGATCTGGGCTCAAGAAATCCATTTTCCCTTCTCTTGGAGGGGGAGACAGTCTCACAGCAGCTGCAATGGGAGGGATCTGAGCTTTAGAGGGGCTCCCCCCTGCCCAGCCATCCTCCTCCAGGCCCTGGGCTGGTCATATCTCTCCTGTGCTCACCCACTAGGCTCCCTGCCATCCACAGAGTAGCACCAGGGTCCCCGAGCTGGACACGCAGCCTCCCCTTTTCCCAAACTGGATCTCTGCTCTCCCTTCTGCTTCTGCCCAACACGAGCCAAACCCTCCCATACCAAACCCTGCCATGAGCCGGGCCAAGATCCTGCTCCTTCTCCTCCAGCAGCTCGGCCAAATCTTCCAAAAGCCTCAGGAGGGTCCTGATTCACAACCACTCCCCCCCACCCCTCTCCCTCAGCATCAGCCCCTCCCTGCAGGTGGGAGAGGGCCTGGGTCCCGCGGGGGTGGACGCTCTTCCCTAACCAGAGAGCTACCAGGAGAGGCCCAGAGAGGGCAAGGACCTTGCTCGAGCCCAGGCCCTGTCCTTTATGCCCCTGGCCCTGCTTTACAAAGGAGGAGCACTCTCACCGGAGCTCCTGCTGGGCGTTGGTGGAGTCCAGGGTGTCTTCGAGCTCCCCCCGCAGGGCCTCCAGCTCCTCCCCTAGGTCTCGCCGCTGCTTCTCGGCCTTGGCCCGGGCCACCCGCTCGGCTTCCAGGTCCTCCTGGGCTTCAGCCAGGCCGGCCTGGGCCTCTCGGAGGGACTTGAGCAGCATGGCTCTCGAGCCACTCTCTTCCTCGGCTCTGGGAGGGGAGGTGGGAGCCCTCAGTGGCTCTGAAGGGAGGCCAGGCTCAGCCACCTTGGCTTAGACTAGGGCATTCCTGGCTGGATATGTGGGAGGGGTCCCCAGACCCTCGGGGTCCAGGGATAAGTGGAGATCCTAAGATCAGGTGAGGGTCTTGGGGCATCCCGGGGGAATCTCAGGGTATCCCAGGGGGAGGTGGGAGGTCCCAGAGATGCTAACAGTAAGGGGGTGACCCCCACCTGGCCAGGGCGGCCTGGAGCTCGTCCTCCTTGCGGCCTAGCTGGGCCCGGAGCTCGTCGGCACGCCGCTGCTGCTCCAGCATCTGCTCCTGCAGCTCGGAGCTCTCCCCGTCCAGCCGCCGCTTGGTCTTCTCCAGCTCCTGCCGGCTCTTCTCCTCCAGCTTGAGCCGCTCTGCAGGGACAGGGGCAGAGGAGCAGCTCTGAGGAGCCTGAAGGGCCTCTTCCCACCGGGACGGCGGGGACCATGGGCCCTGAGCACCTGGGGGGGTTGCCCACAGAGCAGGGTCCTGGGTGTGGCCAGCGGGAGGGCCAGCTGCCTCCATAAGCCCCATCAGCTCCTTGGGGTTGGGAAAGAGTGTTCCAGGACACAGAATGTGGAATGTTGTAGGGAATCCCAGGGGGTCTCAGGAGACAGAACACGGAATGTCAGAGGTGGGACACAGAATGTTGGAGGGAGGCACGTGGGCAGGGCTCACCTTCCATGTCGGCCATCATGGCCTCGTACTTGTGCCTCAGTTTATTAAGGCTTTTCACCTTCTCTTCCTCCTCAGCCGCTTGGGAGGAGAACTCCGCCAGACGCTCCTCCAGCAGCCGCCGCTCCTGGGGGTGCAGGCGAGAGGAGTGTCAGAGGGGCTCCCCTACTCAGCCTGGGCTTTGCACCACTCCTGCCTCCAGTGACAGGGAGCTCACTACCTTGCCCTGTTCCGGGGCATCCCCAGCCCCTCAGGAACAACCAGTTCTCAGCCCATGCCCTCGCTCAGGGCCCACCTTGCCCAGCTTGGTGTTCTGGTCCTCCAAGAGCAGCAGGTCCTCCTCCATCTTCTTCAGCCGGGCCTCCGTCGTCACCTTCTCCAGCTGCAGCTTCTGCCGGGCCCCCTCCTCGGCCTCGAGATGCTGCTCCAGCTCCTGCGGTGGGGGAGCGAGGGTGGCCGCTGTGGGCGTGCAGGCCGCTATGGGGCTCCGGACCCGGCAGAGGCCACGACAGGCTTTCCCCACGCAACAGAGCCCTTTGCACCCCCGGGCTGCCATTGGCCGGACCACCGACTGTGGGCTGACCCCCCCCCCACCTCCCCGGCCGTCACCTGCACGTGCTGCTGCAGCCGCTTCTTGTCGGTCTCCAGCTGCACGCTACGCTCCTCCTCCTCGCCCACACGGGCCTCCAGCATGCCCACCACTCGCTCCAGCTCCTGCTTGCGGGCCGCCAGGCGCCCCCGGGTCTCCTCGGCCTCGGCGCACAGCTCGGCCTCGGCCCGCAGCTGCTCCGAGAGCCGGGCTCTCTCCTCCTCCAGCTGAACGAGGGCCGAGGTCAGGAAGCCGGCAGGTTGGCCTTCCCTCACCCCGGCGTTCCGGCCCCTCCCCTGACCCTGACAGCGGCCTTCCCCGGCATTTGGCTTTGTTCCCGTGTTCCCACGATCGCCCTGCTTTTGAATCTCTCTGACGAGTCCTCCTTCCCCCCCCCCTTGTCCGGACACTCAGGTCAGGTCCCACACCCTTCTGGACCCCCCCCATCCAGGACCCGCCGTAGCTACCCCGGCCTTTGGGGTCCCCGGACCGGCTCAGCATCTTGGGTTCCCCTGGGGATTCTCCCACTGCCCTCGCGCCCGGCTTGCCCATCCGCCCCCCCCTAAGCTGACCATTCGGCCAGGCTGCCTCCGCCCCGAGGTCCCCGAGCCTTGCCTGGAGCACTCGGCCCTGCAGCTCGCCCAGCTCCCGGGCGCTCTGCTGCTGCAGCTCCTGCACCTTCTGGAGCTCCTGGGCCCGCGCCTGCAGGACCTCGTCCTGGCGGGTCACCTGGAGGAGCGGCTTCACCTGGGGGGGGGCAGTGAGCGCCCAGGTTAGGGGAAGGGGGAGCAAAGTCCCTGCTCTGCCCACCTCCGGCCTCGGGCTCTTCATTGTGGGATGGGGGGCTGCTAAGGGATCAGATCCCCAACCCCAAACTCCTGTCAACTGCCCCGAGCACCAGGAGGTGCCAGGTGTGGCCTCAGCCAGTCCTGGCCTGCAGGGGCGCACGTACACGGGTCAACAACACAGGGGTGGAAGTGGGCGTGGGCAAGGACTGGCCAGAGACAAGGAGGGGGGGAGGGGAAGGAGCACCCTGGGGGAGGGGGCAGAAACATGCAGGAGCCCAGCCCGGACCCCCCTCGCTCCCTGCAGGAAGTGGAGGTGGGGGCACCTCACCTTGGTGAAGAGGCGCCACCACTGCCAGTGGCGGAGCTTGAGGTAGGCGGCGCAGTTCCTCTGCATCACACGCAGAGCGCTCTGCTGCTGCTGCCTCCTGTGGAAGGCTCTGCAGGCCAGGGGGAGCTGGGTCAGCCCGGCTGCCAGGGGAGGCCCGGGGGGCCCCCATTGGCACAAAAGGCTGCCCCAGCTGGTGAGTGCCCCATTGCTTGCTAAGACATGGGGCAGCCTCCAGCCCGGATCTCCTGGCCTCCCCCCCCAGGGGTCTGGCCTGGACAGTGGGAAGCCCCTTGAGAGGAGCCCAAGCCAGAGAAAAGCCTGTCTGGGGGTCCCTGGCCTTCCCCACCCACCTCCGGGCCAGGTATCCGCGGGCGGCCGCCTGGAAGGACACGATGATGTCTGTGATCTTGAGGTCCCGTTCTTCCTCCAACTGGGCCAGGACGCCAGCCCGGAAAAAGATCTTGCTTTGGCCGACCCGGTACAGATTGGGGTCCAGCTCCAGGGCCTGGATCTGGGGGGTGGACAGAGTCAGGGGGCACCCACTCGGGGGAGCCCAGGCCCCTCCAGGCCCCAGCCCCTTACCATTTTCTCACAGGCCTGTTTCCCATCCATGAAGCCCTTGGGGATGGCGTTGGGAGTAAGAATCTCATACCTGCGGGTGGAGTGAGAGGGAGGAGAGGCTGAGCGGAGGAGGAGGGAGGACCCTGCCCCCAGCTGGGGGATGCTGTGCAGGATGCACCCCCGGAATGGGCCTGTCCCCAGGGGGACCTGGCCTTCCTCAAGGAGGGTAAGTTGTACAGGCAGAGAAAGCCTCAGGTAGTGGCGTGGAGGCAGGAAGGAGGCCGGCCTCCTATTTGGATGAACTGTCATTCGGTGTCACAGCTTAGCTTAGGGCCCAGGGGCTCTCCCCTCTTACCCCGCTAGGTAGTGTCCCGAGGGTGACAGCTCCCAGATAGACCAGCCATCCCGGGCACCTCAAGGGATGGCTCAGCACAGCAGAAGGGGCTCCCCAGGGAGGGCAGGCCTGCCCCCCACCCTCCAGCACCCCAAAGTGGCTAGATCACCCTCTTGCCTTCCCATCCTCGGAGGGGCTCCAGGAGCACCCCCCCTCCCCCCAGACCCCTCCGGGCCTTCCCAGCCCCCGCATCACCTCTGCCGGAATTCTTGGAACAAGATCCGGTTGGGGAAGCCTTGGCGACAGATGCGGATCCCCTCGAGAACCCCATTACAGCGCAGCTGGTCCAGCACCAGTCTGGGCTCCAGCTTTCCTGCCTGAGGGAGGAGAGGGAGTCAGGCTGGTGGGAGAGGCCCGGCCAAAGCTCACCCAGATCAGGACCCTGGACAGCTCCTCCCTCTCCTCTCCCTTCTGGCCCAGCCCCAGCTCAGGATTTTCTTTCCAGGGACCCTCTTCGTGGACACCCTGCGCTTCTGGCTGGGGGCAGGGGGGACTCAGAGGACTGCTGTGGGGAGGGCCAGCAGGGAAAGGCTGGAGCTCATCCTCCAGACAGCACAAATATCACCTTCCCTCTGGGCTCGGGACCTCAATAGCCATTAAAAGGAGGCAGATGCTAGGGAGTTTAAGGTGGCACCCAAATACTGGCTGTTGTCCGATCATGTGATGTGGAGGTGGGGCCCTTAGTGGACCCCAAGCCCAAAACCTTACAGCTGTCCCAGAAAGTTCCTGGGACCCAAGAGGCTGAAGAATGCAGGTGGGATGATCAATGGTGAAGGAGGGGGGCTTCAAGACTTTCCAGTCCAACCCTGAGGGGGGGGCAGGATTTGAACATGGGGCCTGGGACTCCCAAGCTAGTGTTTGCCCATGTGTGGTACTGACAGCGGACCTCGGGAGCGGAGTGAGCCCCTCACCCTCTTCTCGTGGTTGGGGATGATGCAGCGCACAAAGCTGGGGTTGGTGTTGCTCAGCGTGGCCATGAGCCGGCTCAGGGACTCCTTGTACAGCTGGCCCACCGTCCGGAACATGCCGCGCCGGGGGCGGCCCCCGCCGGGCACCCCACCGTCTCCCAGGCTGCTCACCTGCTCCAGGCCCACGATGCCCTCCACTGCGGGCGGCCAGAGACGGGTCAGGGTCACCCAGAGGCGGGCCGGGAGCACCCCCAGGGAGACTCTGGCATGGGATACCTTGGGTCCGGTGGGGGGGGGGTAGTTGTCAAGAGGAGTGGAGGGCACTCTCCCACAATGGGGGAGATGGAGGAAGGAGGGAGGAAGGGAGGGAGGGAGAAATAGGCAGAAAGAAGGAGACAGATACCCAGAGATGAAGAGGGGGGGGGAAACACAGTAGCCCTCCCTGGGAGGAAGGAAGCAGGGCAGTGGGGAGGGGCGGGCCGAGGGGCGGAGCCTTCTTTGAGAAGCCTCCAGCCCCTCCAGGGCCGAGCTCCAGCAGCCAGAGGTCTGCTCTAGGGGGCGCCGGGGGTCTGCTCTAGGGGATACCGGGGATCTGCGCTGGGGGGTGCCGGGGATCTGCTCTGGGGGGCGCCGGGACCGCCGGTCGGGGACCTGCCCTCCGCGTCCTCACCGTCCTTCCAGATCTCGGCCGTGAGCTTGTCCGTGCTCTGGTGCAGGAGGGCGGCCACGCTGTCGTTCAGCGGGTCCATGTTTTTCATTAGCCACTCGTTGGCTTTGTAGTCCACCTAGGGGGAGGCCAGCGGAGGCGGAGCAGGGCTCGAGTCCCCGGGACTCTCCAGGAAGGACTCCTGCCTCTCAGGCCCTGCCACTGGAGGCACTGAGCCGCCGGCCCCGCGTCCCCACATCCCCATCCCGAGGGTCCGGAACGGGGGGCGGGCGTCGCC
This sequence comes from Sminthopsis crassicaudata, assembly GCF_048593235.1. Classification (NCBI taxonomy): domain Eukaryota; kingdom Metazoa; phylum Chordata; class Mammalia; order Dasyuromorphia; family Dasyuridae; genus Sminthopsis; species Sminthopsis crassicaudata. The sequence continues at coordinate 645,240,954 of NC_133619.1, read as the reverse complement.
CCCCATTCGCTCCCGGCCCATCCCCCTCACGCTCTCGCCTCCAAGGCCCCCCGAGGAGACCACGGGGAGGGGTCGGGCGCGCTCCCGTGGCCCCGCGCGCCCCCCGCGCATCTTCCCGCGCGCCCTCACCTTGCCGGCGTAGTGCAGCACGCTGAAGTCCGCCTGGTCCCGCAGCTGCCGGGGCCGCTGGAACTTGGGGTGGCCGCCCTGCTCCTGGGCCACCTTCTCCACGAAGGACTTGTCGGTGGCTTTGGGGAACCAGCACTCCTCGTCCAGCAGGGCCAGGAGCCCCGGGGGGTTGGCCTGGGGGGGGGGGGCGCGGCGTTAGGAGACGCCCCCTCCCCTCCCTCTCCCGCCCCGCCCCCGCAGCCGCCCGCGCTCACAGGCCTCTCGATGAGGTCGATGCAGGGCTGCAGGTCGAGGCCGAAGTCCAGGAAGGTCCAGGGGATGCCCTCGCGCTGGTACTCCTCCTGCTCCAGCACGAACATGGTGTGGTTGAAGAGCTGCTGCAGCTTCTCGTTGGTGTAGTTGATGCACAGCTGCTCGAAGGAGTTCAGCTGCGGGGAGGGCCACAGGTGAGCGGGCGGGGCCGGCCGGCCAGGAGCGGGAGGGCGGGGCTGGCGGAGCCTCCGGGCTGGGGGCGGGGGGTGAAGCTAGACAGGTGGGCGGAGCTGGCTTGTCAGGAGGGACCAGGCGGGTGGGAGGAACTGGGTGAGGCCGGGGCCGGTGGGCCAGGAGGGGCCCGGCTGTGCGGGGCCGGCCAGTCCGGAGGGCGGAGCTATGGAGAGGCTAGTCGGGTGGGCGGGGCTGGCGGCCAGGCCAGAATGTGGGCGGAGCTGGCAGGCGAGGGGGGGGAGGCGGAGCTGTGGAGATGCTAAATAGTGATAGTGAACCGCGCTAGGGAGGGCCAGGCAGCGGGCGGGGCTGGCCAGCCAGGAGGGGCTAGAGGCGTAAGCTGGGTGGCCAGGGCGGGTTCAGACAGCTGGGCTGGGCGGGAGGAGCGGGCCAGATTCTGTGAGGGAGCGGTCAGGTGGGAGGAGTGGGTGGGGCTAGGCGGGGGAGCGGCTAGCCGGGTGGGCGGGGCCTCCTGCCCCCCACTTGGTGATTGCTGTAGACAAAAAGTTCGGATGGGGACCACAGAGGGGGAGGGGCCCAGGCGGGTGAGCCGGGGACATGGGGTGACAGAGGAAGAAACCCAGGTGGAGACGACGATGATGACAGAACTTTTAAGATTTGCAAAACACTGTCTAGTGAGGTGCTATTGTCGCTCCCATCTTACAGATGAGGAAACAGGCAAGTCACACAGCGGGTAGGCAGCCAGATCTGAACTTGGGTCCCCGATTCCCCATTCAGTGCCCATCTTGCACTTGATGATTACAGGAAAGCCAGGAGGGGGCGGGAGAGGTGGACAAAGCCCAGAAGAACGGGCCTGGGGGCGGGGCCAGCGGGGCGCAGGAGGGGGCCAGCGGGGCGGAGGAGGGGGCCAGCGGGGCGCAGGAGGGGGCCAGCAGGGCGGAGCGGGGGCCAGTGGGGCGCAGGAGGGGGTCAGTGGGGCGGAAGATGGGGTCAGCGGGGCGCAGAAGGGGGCCAGCTGGGCGCAGGAGGGGGTCAGTGGGGCGGAGGATGGGGTCAGCGGGGCGGAGGATGGGGCCAGCGGGGCGGAGCGAGGGGGCCAGCGGGGCGGAGCGAGGGGGCCAGCGGGGCGCAGGAGGGGGCCAGCGGGGCGGAGGAGGGGGCCAGCGGGGGTCAGCGGGGCGGAGGAGGGGGCCAGCGGGGCGGAGGAGGGGGCCAGCGGGGCGGAGCGGGGGTCAGTGGGGCGCAGGGGGGGCCAGCGGGGCGCAGGAGGGGGTCAGCGGGGCGGAGGAGGGGGCCAGCGGGGCACAGGAGGGGGCCAGCGGGGCGGAGCGAGGGGCCAGCGGGGCGGAGGGGGCCAGCGGGAGGCCTCACCTGGAAGATCTCGAAGCCAGCGATGTCCAGGATACCCAGGAAGGAGGCGCCCTGGCGCGGGCTGCGGTCCAGGGCCCGGTTGAGGCGGAGCACGAGCCAGCGGAAGAGGCGCTCGTAGGAGGCTTTGGCCAAGGCTTCCAAGGCAAAGTCAGCCTGTGTGCGAGAGAGGACCCAGATGGCTTGGGGGCCGCGGGCGAGGAGCCATCAGAGGGACGCCCGAGCCACACTGGCCCCCAGAAGCCTTCTGGGCCAACGTGGGGAGGCGCCCTCTGCTCTGGGAGGGAGGGGGGACAGAGATAGATAGAGAAGGATGAGGCATTGGGAGCAGAAGGGAGACAGGCCCGGCTTGGGCGTCGTGTCTGACTGGAGCAGAATGGCTGTCCTCTCCCACAACACTCCTCCCTGGGGGCAGCCACAGCCAGCACTCCCCTTCCTCCCCCGACCAGAAATGAGCTCTTCTCCCCACACACTCCAGACCTATTTCCCCAAATGCTCCTTCTCCTGCCCAGGCAGGCCCGCTCCCCTCCCCCTGCCCACCCCGGGTCAGCACCTGCTCCTTGGTCTGAGCTTTCTGCACATAGTCACGGCCAACCTTGATTCGGGGCGAGAGCAGGGCTCGGGAGAAGTCGGTCACCCCCAAACCCAGCAGGCGGCAGAGCTTCTGGGCCGCTATCAGGGAGAAAGGAAGGAGAGGTTAATGTCTTGAGCCCTCTGGGAGGAAAACAGATGGAGAAATCTTTCATAACCACACCTAGGTGGCAAATTTGCTTTTTTCGCTAAGATTTTTTTTTAATGTATCTTTTTTCTAAAATCAGACCTTTTATTTATCCTTAACCTTTTCCAAATAGATCCTTCCTCCCCCTCTCCTTTGGAACAAGGATTTGAGAGAGCAAGAGAGGAGGAGGAGAAAAGGAGGGGAAGGAGGAGGAGGAAAAGGAAGGAAGGGAGAGAGAGAGCAAGGGAGGGGAGGGAGAGAGGGGAGGGAAGGAAGGATGAAATGGAGGGAGGAAGGAAAAGAGAGAGTGAAGGAAAGAGGGAGGAAGAGATGGAGGAGGGAGGGAAGGGAAGTGTTCTGCCAGACCAGCTGGTCCTGCCATTGTGCACAGGGTGCTGCCCTCTGAGCCTCCGCTCCCCCACCGTGGGTGGGAGGGGCATCTTCCCAGGGCTTCTCTGGCACAGGTAGGCATGACCACCAGGTGGTCAGACCATCCCTGCCATTATTTTCCTGCTCCCTCTCATTTCTGTCAGTTCCTTCCTGGGCTTGTCCAGTTTGCTCCTATCTGGGCTTTCCACACTGACTCCCCTTCACGTGCCCCAGCGAGTTTAGCCATTTTGGAGGAAGAAACATTAACCAGACAAAGGATAGCGGAGATTGCAAAAATACATCATCTTGATTACAGGAAATTAAAAAAAAAAAAAAAAAAAACAAGCTTCTGCACAAACAAAATCAATGCAGCCTGGCCAGGGGCTCTAACTTGGGGAAAATGAGCATGAGCTCTCTCTGCTGAAGGCTCCACCCAGGGAACTAACAAAAGGGAGAAGACCAAGAGCCAGTCCCCGGAAGGAGAGTCTCAGACTATTATCAGCCACTGAGAGGCTGCTCCCAAATCACTGCTAAGGAGGAGTCCAGCTCAAAACAATTCTGCTTTTCCCCTCCTGCTAAGTGAGCCAAGGTGATAAAGGATGGGCAGGGCTTGCAGGAAGACAGGGGCATTAATACATAGTTGGGGGAGCCATCAATGGGCCCGGTCATTCTGCAAAGCACCATGGTCCTCTACAGCCCTGCCAGCTGCCGGCACTGGCCAATTGTGGCTCCCCTCGCCTAGAACTGCCTGGCTCCTTCATGTGTCAGCATAGGAGCCACCACACCCAGAAGCTGCTGGCGCAGGTTCCTCTGTCTGCGCCGTATCGCTACGCTCGGGCTTACACGTGGCGTCTCCCCATGAGGAGGAAAGCTCCCTGAGAATAGAAACCCTTCCTTTGCCCTCCAGAACTGGGAGGAGGGGGCACTCAGATGCTTGTGGATTAATGGTTAAGCGTCCTTAGCCTTTGACCCTGACATTCTCAAGAAAGCCAAGGCCCTATGAATGCCCAGTTATGGGAGCGCTTGTTGGCCACAGTTGGGAAATCCAGGAGAAGCTGAAGTCCAACTCTGGGTTCCCGGGGGAGGGGCGGAATCTGTGTCCCTAACCCACGAAGAATGGGGAGAAGCGTGGGGAAATGGGTCCCAGCTGCTGCGGAGGGCACAAGCAGGCGGGATGGAGAAGTCAGCTACACAGGGACGGCAGGCCAGAAAGCAGAGGGCCAGCCCAAGCTCCAGGGGGAGGGAGGGAGGGTGAGCAGAAAGTGCAGCTCCCCATCTGTTGCGGGGCCAGATCTTTTTTAGTGATGAGGCTGCTGGGGAGAGGGGGCTACTCAAAAGCTGAGGCCCAAGAAAATCAAAGGCTGTTGAGGTCCTGCCCAAGTGTCAGAGGGCCCAGGCCGGCCAGGGCAGGAGGTACGTCAGGGCTGACGTGTCCCCGCAGGGGAAGTCGGCCATCGTCCCCTGTTTTTATCAAGGACTTTGACGAAAGGGGTTCGGCACACGCACACAGATCGGGGGCCCTCAGCGGGGAGGGGCACAGAGGCGACCCAGGGCCACTGGAAGGTACCAGACGGGGAGCTCCCTGCCCTGGAGTTGTCCCCTCTGTGTGGCTGGCCCAGGCAGAGGGACCCGGCTCTGAGGCTACCTGTGTTGTCTGGCATCGTGGCCTGGTCTGAATGGCGCTCTTTCTTCAGGGAGATGTTTCCGAACTGGAGGACGGCGGAGACCACCCGTAACATGGCTGTGGAGGCAGGGGGACCCGCGCTCAGCAGCCGGCCTCTCACCACCTGGGCCGCCCAGCATCCCACCCCCCTTGGTGGGTCTCTGCCCCTCAGCCCCCTCCTCTGCCCGGCTCCTCGTGCTTTCTGGGGGGCCCTTCTGGGAGGCTCCTCACTGTCCACTTGCCCATGTGGGCACCTCAGATGCCCTGTCCTGGGTCCTAGCCCCTGGCATCCAGGGGCTAGCTCTGTCACGTACATCGAATATGTGAGGATGAGGGCAGCCTCAAGGGGCCCTGGGACATCTGACCCCCAGCCTCTGTAGCTCATGCCAGCCCTCAGGTGGCACTGCTTCCCAGCTCTGGCGCCAGGCTGCCTTGCTCTCCGCTGCCCAGTCCCAAGCCGTCCCAAGCCCCCCCACCCTGTTGGTTTAGGTCTTGAGGAGCCCGGCCTGGAATGCCAAGTGTCCCTCCACGGGCACTGCAGGCCTGAGGGCCAGAGCCAGGGTGGTGTTCCAAAGGCCAGCTCTCCCGCTGACCCCACCCTGCTCTTCTGGGGGCAGACAGGCCGGCGCCTGCCCCGCCCCCAGCCCTGCAGCACCCCCTCCCAAGGAGGCCCAATGCTCGGCCCAGCTGCCACTCTGTCTCCACTGCACCTGGGGACCTGAGGGCCCTCTTGGCCTTTCACGACCAGCTCAGGCACCCCCTCTTTGCCCGTCTGTGCCCCCCTGACTGAGATTCCTAACTATGGGATGTGGGCTCCTGAGGGCGAGCCTGCCTTTATTATCTGTATGCCCACTAGCAGACACACAGTAGGTACTTAATAAATGCTTGCTGAGTGTTCCTGGTACCACCCCGCTATCCCCAGCCTGGGACCCTACTTCTTTTCCCTCCTCCATGTCTCCCTCTGTCCCTACACCCCGTTTCTACTTCAGGCTCACTCTCTGGAGCCTTTCGGAAGGAACAGCCTGGAGCCCCAGCTCCCGCCAGTCCCCCCTGCTCATCCCCATCCCCCAAGAGCCCCCTGGGCTCAGGATGGGGCCTGCCCCTGGCAGAAGGGGCACACCTCCAGGTTCTGGGCCCTGCCCCCATTAGTGCAGCTCGGAAATCAAAACAGTGCTGGGAGCCATTCAGCCCTACGGAGTTTGGGGTCCACAAGGCCCCCAGGCCCTTTCCTGTGACCAGCCCAACCTCCTCCAGCTCCTTAGCAGCCTTGGGAGACCCGCTTCTGAAGCTAGCTTGTCAGCTTAACTGCCATGAGGGGTTTTAGGTCAACATCACCCCGGGCTCTGCCAGGGGCACCAGTGCACTTGTGGGCCGGTGTTCTAGGGCAGGAGGGGGAGCCAAAGCCCCTGGGCCCCGCGGGGAGGGCACCCCGGTTCTGGGAGGAAGATGTGCTCTATGACAGGGCAGCGGCCCGAGGGTGCTGGGGCCCGAGGATTCTGGGGGTAGCTCTGTGGCCCCGGCACTTGCAGCAGGACCCCCCAAACAGTGTTTGCTGACTGACCAAAGGAATTTCACCATAAGTTGGGGCCAGTCCGGCCTGGATCCGGGTCTCTGGCCAGGGCTGGCTTCCTTCCAGGGCGGGGTGGGGGTGGGGCATGGACAATGTGGCGGCTTGGGAGCCATCAGCCCAGGGCCTACCTTGCTCCCCTCCCTGTAGCTGGGAATGGTGCCCTGGGGCGCCTCAACCAGAGCCCCCTTCCCGGCCTACTCACAGATTATCTCCTCATGAGTGAAGCCCAGGACACGCAGGGACTCCAGGGTCTCATGGAAGAGCTCGCGCTCCTGGCCCGGGGACGACGCCGGCCCGTTGGTGAGGAAGCGGTACTCAGAGCAGGGCTGGAGGAGCAGGTCCTCTGTGGGGGAGAGGAGAAGGATGAGCCAGGGGCATGGGAGCCATGGAGGGGCTTAGACACCCACTGTCCCAGCTGGCAGCAGGTCCTGAGGCGGGCCCTACTCTGGCCTGCAGGGCCCAGCCTCCCTCTAAAGGCTCCCTGGGAATGGGGGGGCACTCACCTTTGAGCTGCTCCCCAGCTCCCCCAAGGAGCTGGTAGAAAATGTGGAAGCTGCACTCATCCTTGGCCTGGCGGATAGCCCGCGACTTCTCCAGCAAGTCTAGGGTGAGGGCGGTCAAGGAGCCGAACCACAGTGCCCTTGCCTGATAGAGCTGCCCCCATGTGTCCCCCCAGCCCCAGCCGCCCCCTGCGCCCCTCAGTGCCCCCAGCCCCAGCCGCCCCCTGCGCCCCTCAGTGCCCCCAGCCCCAGCCGCCCCCTGCGCCCCTCAGTGCCCCCAGCCCCAGCCGCCCCCCTGTGCCCCTCAGTGCCCCCAGCCCCAGCCTCCCCCTGCGCCCCTCAGTGCCCCCAGCCCCAGCCGCCCCCTGTGCCCCTCAGTGCCCCCAGCCCCAGCCTCCCCCTGCGCCCCTCAGTGCCCCCAGCCCCAGCCTCCCCCTGCGCCCCTCAGTGCCCCCAGCCCCAGCCTCCCCCTGCGCCCCTCAGTGCCCCCAGCCCCAGCCGCCCCCTGCGCCCCTCAGTGCCCCCAGCCCCAGCCGCCCCCTGCGCCCCTCAGTGCCCCCAGCCCCAGCCTCCCCCTGCGCCCCTCAGTGCCCCCAGCCCCAGCCGCCCCCTGCGCCCCTCAGTGCCCCCAGCCCCAGCCGCCCCCTGCGCCCCTCAGTGCCCCCAGCCCCAGCCGCCCCCTGCGCCCCTCAGTGCCCCCAGGCCCAGCCTCCCCCTGCGCCCCTCAGTGCCCCCAGCCCCAGCCGCCCCCTGCGCCCCTCAGTGCCCCCAGCCCAAGGATCCAGGTCTCAATGTTGGCTCCCACAATGTAGCCCGCCACGTCAAAGTTGATCCTGATGAATTTCCCCTGGGACGGAAAGAAGAGGGGCCTTTCAGGGCAGAGGCCCCCTCCCCCGGAACTGCCTCCACCCTTGGCTTCCAGGAAAGTCTCCCCTCCTCTATGGCCCCCAAGGCATGCTAAAGCCCTCTGGCCCTCAGTGTCTGCAGGGACTGCCGTCCCCCTTCCCCCCAGCCACTAGGGGCTGCCCCCTTCCCCCTCCCAGGCGCCTCCCATGGGGGCCGGGACTCACAAAGCGAGAGGAGTTGTCATTCTTGACCGTCTTGGCGTTCCCGAAGGCCTCCAGGATGGGGTTGGCCTGGAGCAGCTGCCGCTCCAGTTCACCCTGAGGGGCAGAGATGGGTCAGCTGGGGAGGGGAGGGGGCTGGGGAAGGGTGTGTCTCGGGGCGGGGGTGGGGGGGCATCTGCTACTCACATAGGCCACCGCGCTGGCCGGGGTCTGGGGGATTTCCGGGGAGGCAGAACACGGACCGGGACACGGCACATGGAACACAGGACAGACACACGGGGGGGAGGGGGGGCACATTTAGTCCCCTCGGTCCAGGGGCAGAGCAGGCCTCCTAGTCCTGGCACTCAAGGCCTGCCTCTCAACTCCCTCCTTGGGACCCCCGGCTCAGCCCTGGGCATCTCCCGCTTCCCTCCCCCGCAGCTCCCACAGCCATGACAGTGGGCTCTGCAGAGCTCAGAGTTTCAGGACTTCAGGGGTCCCAGCGCCCAGGGCTTGGAGAAGAGGAGGCGGCCAGACCTCGGGCCCAGGAGAGGGGCCGGAGCCAGCCGGAGAGCCCCGGCAGGTGGGGAAGGGATCAGGGGCCGCCAAGCTGGGGAGTGGCCCTGCCCCACCCTCGGGGGTGGACAGCGAGGCCTCTGCCCCCCTCCCATGCCCCATGGGGACCATAAGGGCCTGGGGGCAGTGACCCGGGGAGAGGAGGGAGCAAGGGGGGGGAGCCTCACCTGGGCCCCCGGCTCCCGCCGGCCCTTGGGGGACGAGGCCACGTGGGCCAGGTACTGAATGACCTTCTTCGTGTTTTCGGTCTTGCCGGCCCCAGACTCGCCCCTGAGAGGAGGAGGGGAGGTCAGCGGGTCCGCCCCCCTCCCTGGCCCCCCACCGCCCTCGAGCCCGGATGGGGGCACTCACGTGCACAGGATGGATTGGTCCTCCCGGTCTGTAGGGGACAAAGCCCAAGTCAATGAGTCAGTGATTCCCCCCCACCCCCATCCCAACTCCCAGGCCCCCGCTGGGGCCAGCTGGGGACCTCGGCCGCTCTGGCTTCTGCTGCTTCAGTTTCCCTCTCTGCTAAGTAGAGAGTGAAGCAGCAGAGCCCGAGGCTCAGGGAGGCTGGGGCTGCCATGGGGCAAGGGGGTGGGAGGGTGGGGGTGGGGAAGCCCGACCCCCGCCTGGCCCCCCCCTGGGTAAAGTACACTCTTGTCCCGGGGCCTCGGCCTCCCAAGGAGCCCGGAGGCTAACTGGCCTCCCCCATCTCACCTCCCTTACAGCCTCCCCTTGGGGGGAAGATCCCCTGCCCCCCACGGGCTGCCCTGCTTTGAAGCATGGCCTGTGGCTGGGGAGGCCCCTCCCCTCGGGGCAGCTCGAGGGTTCCCCCCTGTGTCCTGGGGCTCCCGGGCTGGGGGGCGGTGACAGCTCCCGCCGCTGACCTTGCAGCATGCTGCGGTAGGCACTCTCCGTGACCGCATAGACATGGGGCGGGACCTCATGGCGCTTCTTGCCCCGGTACATCTCCACAATGGCTTCCGTGTAGATGGGCAGCTGCTTGTAAGGGTTGATGACCACGCAGAAGAGGCCCGAGTACGTCTGGGGGGGGAGCTGGGGTGGTTAGAGAGGGGGCCGCGCCCCCCCCCCACTCCCCACCTGCCCCTCCAGGCCCCGATGTCTCTCCAGGACTGGGCCGCGTGGGCCTGGTCTCCCCACCGACAAACCCCAGGGGATTCTGAAGTGCTCGCAACCCCCCACTCCTGCACACATCAGGCACTTAATGTATGCTTCTTAAATGTATACATGGTGAGTGCACTTTGGCTGATGTGGGTTAATGACATAACACATGCACAGTGTTTGGTCAACTCGAGCTCCAGGTCAGCAGCAACTTAATGGAGGAGGAGGAGGGAGGAGAGGAAGGGGGCAGGAGGAAGAGGAAGGGGAGAGAGGGAGGGGGAGGAAGAAGGAGGAAGACAAAGAGGGATGGAGAGAGGAGGAAGAAGAGAAAGGGAGAGAGGGAGGGGGAGGAAGAGGGAAGAAGATGGAGAGAGGAGGAAGAGGAAGGGGGAGGAGGAGAGGGGGAAGAAAAGGGAAAGGGGAGAAAGGGGGAAGGAGGAGGAAGAGGAAGGAAGAGGAAGAAGGGGATGGCCCCTCCCCCCCTGGGCCCGAGGGGGCGGAGAAAGGCTGCCAGAGAGAGTTGACGGAGCGGCCCCTCCCGAGGGAGCCCGAGCAACCGGTCCGGTGGGTGAGAGGCCCCACCCTGGCCCGGCGGAGACAAAGCTCCCCATCCCCTCTTTTGCTGCCCCCCCCAACACCCCCCCCCCCGCGGGCGGGCCCGCCCACCCGCATTCCCAGGCCAGGTAGCTCATGCTTGGTGGCGCCGCCGCGAGGGGAGCCCCCCAAGCCCGGGCCGGGGAGCTGGCGGGGGGGCGGAGCCGCCAGTGCCCGGGAGAGGCAGCGGCTCGGGGGACCTGCTCCTGCCCGGCACCGCCTCCCCTTCGGACACCCCAAGAAACTGAGGCTCCCGGAGGGCGGGCCTTGGGGGACCTCGGTGGCGGCCCCGCCCCGCTGCCCCGCCCCTGGGGCAACACCCCAGGAAGCTCCGGCGGCCGGGAATCCGAGACCAAAGGGCAGGGCCACGCCCAGCTCGGGGTGCTGGAGTCCCCAGCCTGGGGAGGGGGAGGCAGGAGGATTTCCAGACGGTCCCCGAGGTCACTAGCCCGGCACCCCAAACCTGGGGGGGGGGGCGCTGCAGAGCCGCCTCAGTTTCCAGGCTTGTCTAAAGCATTAAGGGGGCAGGCGGGCCGAACCAGGCTCTGGACTAAACCTCCGGCCGAGGAGCCCACGGAAGCGGCTCCCGGAGGGACCGAGGGAGGCCCGGGGACTAGGCCCACCCCCTGTGTTCCGGAAAGAGACCGGGCGTCCACCTCAGGGTGCTCCCCGAGTGCTCCCCGGGGACTGAGGGAGGAGGCAGCCCGGGAGAAGGGGAGCCGGCCCCCAGGTTGTCAGAGTGGGAGAAGCCGTTTCTAGATGGGGAAACTGAGGATCACGAGGGGCTGGGTCTTGGCCCAATGCGATGGGAAGGCCCTGAGCCTGCTGGCCGGGATCCCCATTTCTCACAGGCTTGAGGTCACTCTGCTCAGCCCCCTCATTTGACAGGTTGGGAAACTGAAGCCCAGAGCAAGGAATTCTGGGAGTGGCCCAAGGCCAGAGGTTTGAACCCAGTGCTCCCAGGGAGAGTGGGGAGGAGGGGTCAGAGGGAGGAGGTTCTCTGGGGCCCCCGGAGAGCAGGTGTGCTCATGGGGAGGGTCGGCTCCCTGCCGGCGCCACACTTACGTAGATGAGCCCTGAGTAGTATCTCTCCCGCAGGTTGTGCAGCACGGAAGCTTCATTGAGGCACGTGAGGTCGGCCATGTCCTCGGCCTTGCTGAATTTGGGGGGGTTCATGCGCTGTACCTGGTCCCTGGGCAGCCGCAGCCGGCGCCCGCTCTCGGCCAGCTCCACCTCCACCTCCTCGGGGCCCTCGTCCCGCAGGGCGGCCGCCTCGAAGCCGTGCAGCTCTGAGGGCACCCACACCAGGCGGCGGGCGGCCCACTCCACCTGCGGGGGCCCCACGCTGCTCCCCAGCCCGGGGCCCGAGCGAGGGGCGAACAGGAAGGGCTGGGCCGCCTCGGGCACCGGGCCCGCTGCCTTCCGTGCAGTGCTAGCCGCGGCCATGGCCTGTGGGGAAGAGGGGCAGTGAGGACCACGCTCATCCTCCCAGACAGCTAGGGCCCCTGCCCTGCAGGGGGGCCCCGAGAAGGACCCGAGAGCTGGGCCCCCGTGGGCCGACCTGGACCGTCTCCCTGCCTCATCTCGGTGCCCGCTGGCTGCCCCCAGCTGCTGCTCTCCCCGGGTACGTGCTGCCCACATGCTCCCAGACTCAGCATGGCCGCTGCCCTCTGCCCCCCAGGCCCCACTCGGGACCGCAGGCGCCTAACTCTGATGCTCCACAATAGCCGGGAGGCCTGCCCCCCTCGGACCTCAGTTTCCTTCTCTGTAAAAAGGGGGTAATCCTGCCCGGAAGCCCTTGCTCCGAGGTGCTGAAGTCACGTTCCATAGCGCTGCCATCAGATCACGTCATCACGGCCCAGATCTTCACACTGGCCCCGCAGCCCCTCTGCCCAGGCCCTGGCCAGCCTCTCCCCGCAGAGCCCCGGCCCTCGGCTCCGGGACCCCTCTGTCCTTCCCGGCGCTCACCTCAGCATCCCTGGGGACCCCGCTCCACCTGCTCCTCCGTGCCTCCATGCTGGAAACGCTAGTGCCCTGCCCCCCGCTGCCAGACACGCCTCAGCTCAGGCCTTTGACCAGGAAGACTGGGTTTTCCTGGGATGTGCCCTCCTCCCTCGGTCCCCAGCCCCCCCAGTGCCCCCTGCTCAGGAGAGGGAGGGGAGGGAGGTGCCCAGAGCTTGGGCCGCGCCCCTGTCACAGCTTATTACTCTACTCAGGTCACTGGGCAAAGGGCGGGGGCACAGTCAGGGCGGGACCGAGGCATCTGAGCCAGGACTCCGCTGCCCCCTGAGCCAGCCTGCCCCTTCCTGACCCCTCGGGGGTCCCTCACCTCACCCTGGCCCCCTTCAGCCTAGGGCTGACCCTCCACCCCTCACGCACACTGACTCCTCCCTCGGGGCCTCAGGGGTCCTGCCCCCCTCCCTACATACTCTGGCCCCTCCTCCCTCAGGGACCCCGGCATCCGGAGCGGCCGCCTCATCAAACTCCGGTACCAGCCCCCCTTTCTCAGGGAGCCCTAAGATCCGAGGGTCCTGAGGGGCCGGAGCTCCGAGCCCCGCCCCCTGCCCTCCTCCCCCAGGCTCTGCCTAGATCCCGCCGTAAGCCGGCGCCTCCGGGCCGGGCGTGGGGAGGGAGGGGGGAGGAGGGCCGTGGCCCAGGAAACTTCGCCGCAGCGGAGGGGGCGCGGGCGTGCCCCGCCCTGCCCGCAGCGGCAGGTGCCCACACTGCGCCGCCCGCCCGGCCTCGCCCGTCAGAGCTCGGCTCCGGCCGGCGGGGGCTGACTCAGGCCTGGCACGGCCCGGCCTCCGGCGGCCAATGACGGCCGCCCTGCCCCGGGCCCCGCCCCTGGGGCCCTGCCCGGCCTCCCGCTGCTGCTGCCCGGCCTCGGAGCCTGGCGGGGCTGGCTGGGGCCCGGGCCCGGGCCTGCTCGTCCCCCCGCCCCGGGACCCGCGCAGAGACAGGCAGAGACAGAGAGACCCAGAGACACAGAGACAGAGAGACCCAGAGACACAGGCACACAGAGACACAGAGACAGAGACACTGACACAGAGAGACACGCAGACACACACAGAAACACAGGGACAGAGACACAGGCAGACACAGAGATAGACACAGAGAGACACAGAGACACAGGCACACACATCCATGGACACCCAGGAGAGACACACCGGCACCCCGTCACCTCAGACCCCAGGCTTCCGCCGGTGTCCTGCCCCTCCCCCAGGCCAGGAAGGGGCTGCCCCGAGCCACCCAGGAAGATGGGCACCCCCTGCGCCCCAGCTGTTACAAGGGGGTGAGCAGGAACCCCGGCGAGCGCAGGTGGGCTACTGGCCCGAGTCTGAGAGAAGGGCCCAGCCCCAGCACCCCTGGCCCTCACCCTCTCCCACCGGGCAGACCTCAGGTCCCCGGAGTCCCCAACACAAACTCCTGCCAAGAGTCCCATCCTGCCCAGGGTGCCTCTCTCCCTTAGGGGTGCTGCCCCCCAGCTGCCCACTTCCAAAACCCCAGACAGCCGACTGTACCACTGCCTTTGACACAAGGTCCCTCTCAGGAACCCCACGCCCAGCTGCCTACCCTCAGCGGGTGTGGGTGCACCCAAGAGTATGGGGGTCCGGCAAAAAGGAGGGGGGCAGGTAGTCACCTGATACAGAAGAAAAGGAGGGATCCCTGGCACACAGGGAGAGATTAGCTGGAGCCCTGGGGGGAGGGAGAGGGTACCTGGCCCTGGGTATAGGGTTACTGGATGGGTGTGTGTGTGTGTGTGTGTGTGGAAGAGCATCATCTGGCACCAGGAGGGGGTGAAGGCTCTGTGCCTCGCTTTGGCTGGGCTGGTGAGTTGGGGGGGCACTGCCCTGAAGCCAGTGAGGGTGGTAAGGGGAGGGGATTACCGAGGATCCCTCTGAGGGGGACCGGACTCTCACATGCCGCACCTGGGGGCTGATCTCTGACTTGGGAGGGGAGAAGCCTGGGAGAGCAGACGCCCGGCAGGCCCAGAGGTTACCTGGGGAGCAGGGGGTTCCCTGGGGTGCCTGAGGGACTATCTAGCAATGTGGGGTTCCCTGCAGTGGCAGGAGGTTTCCTGCTACGTCTGGGGCTTACAGAGGGGACAGAATGTTGCTTGGCCCAGGGAGTGGCTTCCTGGCACAGTGGGGTTACCTGGGGAACAGGACCTAAGCTGGCTCACCGGAGGCACTGCTCTTGGTGGGATCTGGGTAATCTGGGGGGCTCCCTGAGGAGCAAGGGGTAGCTTGAAAGGAGGACTCACTACGGGTATCACCTGGGGAGCAGCTTCCAGGGAGCAGATCACCAGGCACACTTGGAGAAATGAGCTGGGGGAGGGAGCAGGTTACCTAAGGGATCCTGGGGGAGCTGGAGATGTACCTAAGGGCTCCCAGGATCACTTAGCACACTTGGGGGAAGCACCTGGCTGGCAGGGGATCGCCTGGGGAGGGGGGTGGGGGGAGAAGCAGGAGATAACCTGACATACCTGAGATCACCTGGGAAGGCTCAGCCGGGGAGCTGGGGATCACCTGGGGAAGGCTGGGGGGGGGGCCTGGGATCCCCTGGAGCACCTCCGGAATCACCTGGAGGGCTGGGGGAGGGGAGCGGGGCATCAGCTGAAGAACTCAACGCGGGGAGCTAGGGATCACCTGGCGCACCTGAGATATCCCTGGGGGGTGCTCGAAGGGATCCTCTGGCGCACCTGCGGGATCACCTGGGGGCCTCCCAGGGGAGGTGGCGCGCACCTGGGGGGACTGCCTGCTGGGGGGCCTTCTTACCTGCGGAGGGGGGGGCGGGTTACCTGAGCCCAGGAGGAGGGAGCAGAGGGATCTCCCAGGTGCGGCGGCGGCCTCCTGCCGGGCTGGGCAGACGTGACGTCACGCAGGCGTGGCCACACCTGCCGGGGGCGGGGCCGGGCGCTTGCGGCCTTTTAAGGGGATGAGGCAGGTGAGGCAGGTGAGCGGAGGCGGGGCCCAGGTCCCGGGGCTAACCCCCTGCCGCGGGGCGCCGGCTGCGGACTCGGGGGCCTGCCTCGGCCGCCCGTCCCCGCCTGTCCCCTGCTGTCCCCTCCTGTCCGGCTCGGGCTCGGGCTCGGGCCTGGGCGCAGGGAGGGGCGGGGGCGCGGGGAACAGGGCTCCTCCAATCAGCGGCCCCAGGTCCGGCGGCCCGACCAATCAGAGGCGGGAGGCGGGGGTCGGGCCGGCTCGCGGCCAATGGGAAGTTCTCGAAGGACTCGGGCCGTGGGAAAGCCGGGGGGGCGGGGTGGAGAGGAGGGGGCGGGGACGGGCCGCGGACGGGCAGCGCCGCCCGCCAATGAGTGTGTTCGGGGGCGGCTCCCCCTCCCCCTCGGGGTCGGGCTCAATGGACCGCTTTGTGCAAGGAATGAATGGGGGGCATTGTGATTGCCCGAGGCGGGGACGCCGGGCTCCCTGCGGGACTGGAGGCTTGGAGGATCGGGACCCCGGGGTCCCTACGGAGCTGGGGGCTGGGGGATCGGGACCTCGGGGTCCCTGCGGAGCTGGGGGCTGGGGGATCGGGACCTCGGGGTCCCTGCGGAGCTGGGGGATAGGGACCTCGGGGTCCCTGCGGAGCTGGAGGCTTGGAGGATCGAGACCCCGGGGTCCCTGCGGAGCTGGAGGCTTGGAGGATCGAGACCCCGGGGTCCCTGCGGAGCTGGAGGCTTGGAGGATCGAGACCCCGGGGTCCCTGCGGAGCTGGGGGATCGGGACCTCGGGGTCCCTGCGGAGCTGGAGGATCGGGACCTCGGGGTCCCTGCGGAGCTGAGGGCTGGGGATCGGGATCTCGGGGTCCCCGCGGAGCTGGGGGCTCTCTGAATCAAATGGCGTGGTTCCCTCCAGGCAGCTCAAGCTGTGCAGCGTCAAAACCATCCATGACTCCCCAGGACTGGCTCCTTCCTCTGCCTCTTGTAGACCGGGGCACCAGCCTCCCCGCTGGAGAGGCTGCTCCTTGGACAGTCAATAGACCCTGTAGGACGAATACGGCCTGGCTTCCCGGTCACCTTCCACCTGTCCAGACTCGGGCGGGCTCTGGCCCAACGGGAATTCAGGGTCCCCTCCTAGGCACAGTAATGCAAGGAGCGGGAGCTCAGAAGAGGGCCATCTGTTAGCTGCATGGAAAGGCTGACTAAGGAGGGAGGAGAGACGAGAACGAAGGAGAGGGGACAAGAGAAGAGGGAGGAAGGGAAGAGGAAGGGAAGGAAGAGGAGGGGAGACCCAAAGAGGTGCGTTAAGAAGCTCACTGTCTAATGGAGATGATAACCAATCTCTCCAAAGTAGCTCTGTCCAGGATACGTAGAAAGGAGCTATGTTAGAAGGTCTTCTGTGGGAGCTGGGGCTTTCGCTGAGAGCCGGAGGGACACGGCTCCAGAACAGGGACAGCCGGAGACAATGCCTGGAGGAGAGATGGAGCTTCTGGCTCTGGCACAGCCCAAAGGTCCCAGGATAGAAGGGGGAGGGGAGGGGGCAGAGCCAGGTCTTGAAGCACTTTGAGAACCTAGAAGGAGTTTGGAGAAATCGGGAAGGGAGGGCGTTGGGGGAAGGGGGACAGTCTGAGGTGGCCCAGGAGACCAGAAGGGATGCCCGGCCAGGTAGGACAGATAGGAAGGCTGACCTTATCCAGAGGAGGTGAGCACAGAGCTCCTGGGCCTTGGAGGAGGGAGCTTACTTTGAGCCTTGGAGGAGGGGAGCCTGGGGAGAGAGCCCAGTGGAGAAGGGAAGGAACTGGGGCACTAGGGGTGACTCCAATTCCAGAGGAATTGACCACATGTACACACAATAAAGCAGGGTTTGGCACAGCCGCTCTACCTAAAAAAGATTTCATTCCTGTACGTTTGCCCTGAAAACTAACAGAATCTTGGGGTCTAGAACTGAGGGGGGAGTTGTCAAACCTACACAACTCTTAGTGGCTTATTGGAAAGATAGCCCCTAAAGTTCGGTAGGATGGATGTAGACGGTTCAGTGAGGAGTTACAAGTCAGATGGAGGCTCAGGATGGAGGCCCTTCTCTGAGCAGAAAGGGAAAGAAATAAACTTGAGGCTCTCAGGGGCTTCTTAAACCACTAGCTGTGCTCTGTTCCAAAAGCCCGGTTCCAAGGCTTGGGAATCCTACAGCAGACAGCAGCTAGCTGAGGCATTCTGGGCAAGTCAGCCAACCTTTCTCAGCCTGTTTTTTCACCTGTTAAATGGGAGTAGTAATAGCACCCACCCTACAAGTTTTCTATGAGACTGTGTATGTATATAAAGCACTTTGTAAGGCTTAAATTATGAAAAAGAGCTGGTTATTAGTTAAGCTAAAAGTGAGCTGGTAGAACCTAGTCCTCCTGAAAGGAAGACCTAGCACCTCAACTGTGGCCATCAGAAGAAGCCATAGAGGGAGAAGCTTGATAGGCTCGTGCCCAGTGGAGCCGGCCTGTCATTGGCCATTGGCTATAGCCATGGACCCAGAGGGCACTGCCAATGGTGCCAGGCCACCTCCACATGGGCAGCACAGACCAAACAGAGCCACAGAGACAGCTCCCTATTCCAGACTAGCAAAAGCAGACTGATGATATTATCAAGAGGCTCCATCAGCACGAAATGGCCCTCGGTTATGTCCCTGGGCCTTCTCTCTGTGTCCACTCTTTCCAGGGATGCTCTGGGAATTGGTGGGAGAGGATGCTCCAGATTATTGGAGCATTCAATCAATCGATCAACATCGATTAAGCACCTAATATGTACCGGGCACAGAGGAAACAGAAAAGGCAAAAGACAGTTCCTACTCTTGGAAAGGTCACGATTTATTGGAAGAGACAACATGCAAACAAACCAATACATACAAAGCAAGTTCTAGACGGTATAAATAGAAAATAATTAGGGGGAAAGGCACCAGGATTCAGAAAGGCTGGGGAGGGCATCCTACAGCAGGTGGGATTTTAGTTGGGACTTGGAGGAAGTCAGGCAGCTCAGTGGTCAAAGTTCAGGAAAAGCTCTTTCCAGGCACAGGGGACAATGCCTGGAGAGGAGAGCTGGGATGGCCGGGAGACCTGTGTCCCTGAAGTGTAGAGTACCTGGCAGGGCATGAGGTGTATCAAAAAGGCTATTGCAATAACTGGGGGAGGAGATGATGATGCCCCGCAGGGGGCATTATGAGAGATGCTGCACAGATGAAGTCAACGGATGTTGGCAATAGTTTGGATGTGGGACAGGAGAAGTAGCGAGGAGTTGGGGAGGACTTCTAGATTGTGGACCTGAAGGCATGGGGGGATGGGGGAATCCTCTTCAATAAGGCAATTATTGCTGCTTTCTTGCCACAATGCCTTTGTGTCATCTGGCTATGAAAAATTAGCTCATTGATTGAGGCTATGGTTTTGGGTGGGTAATGCGTTGTAGATTTAGGATAGGCAGGGAGGTGGAGCTCATCCCATTTTCCATATGAAAAACTAAGACTGAGAAAAATTAAGTAATTCACATGAAAGTGCAGAACTGGTGAGGGTCGCTAAGATTTGAGACCGGGTCCACTCACTATGGCTTTTGGCCTCTTGGACTCACAGAATCCCCTGGGAAAACCTGTCTGCGAGAACCTACTGGTTCAGTTTTAGGATGCCCTCAGGGTGATTTTCTACTGCTCTGTGGGAGGAAATGCAGTGCCAGGGCAAGAATGGCGAATGGGCTTCGGACTGGCCCTCCTCCCTCCTGGTTGGTCCTGGTCCCGAGAAGGCTGCACTCAAACGAACAAATGCTGAAGCATAAAGGGTTCCACCACGTGGTTAAGCACCAGGGATGCGACTAGAAAGCAGACAGCCCCTCACGTCCAGGGGCTCACCTTCCGACGGGAGAAGATGCTAGAGGATAAACTCATGGAGTCCTCTGACTGGTAAAGGGAAACACGCTTGTGAGGGCCCGTGAGTCACGGTTCAGAGCAGCTGCGGAGGCGCAGAGGGCCCGGAGTCTCGGGCGGGCGGCTCAGCCGAGAGAATCCCTGTTTCCGCTTGGGGCTGCCCCGCTGCTGCTCAGATTTTCCCTCACAACTGCCAGGAGCCTTGGGAGGTACCAGGTGCCCCTCACTGGAGGTCTGCGAGGTCTCCAGAAGCATCCCTTGACCTGTTTCCCAGGTCCCCCTCGGCCCAGATGCCTCTGGGGTCCTACGCCTAGGGCGCCTGGGAAAGGCTGGTCGCCAGAGTTGGAGCGGACAGAAGAAAGTCTCCCGGAGGAGTCCGGGAAGGAGCCGGGGCCAGCAGGTGCTGAGGAGGAGGAGGGGGAACTAGGTGGAGCCGGGTTCTAGAAGCCCCTTGTGTGAAGTCACAGGAATCTGGCTCCAGGCACCCATGGACCTCGGGCTTCTTCAGCTCCTCATGGGTCTGAGCTTTGGCCTGGGTCTGGCGCCCCGTGCTTATGCCTGCCTGCAGTGTGAGGCCCCTTTTCGACATGCTCTGGCCAAGGCTCGAATGCGCCTCATGGCCCAGAACTTCCGCAATGAGCGGCTGCGGGCCCGGGCTCAGGCCCTGCTGCTGGGCATGGAAGGGGAATTCTTTGCCAACTACGCCACCCGAGCTTATATGGGGAGAGTGGGTATGGGGGAGAGGGAAGGGCACGGGGCCTGGGGTCGGTAGCTGCTGCCTGCCTTCAGCTGGGTGACGGCCCCCTCTCGCCCTTAGGACTTGGCCAGCTCTCGCCAGTGGTGGCTCTAGCCCAGAAGAAGATCCAGGAAATCCAGGAGACCTACCTGACAGGTGAGCGCCACTGAAGGGGAGAGGGACCTGAATGGGCCCCAAAAACTTTGGTGGGAAGTCTTTCCTAGGCAAGCAGGAGGGCTGGACCCAGCCAGGGTCTGCCAGCTGTGAGCCATGGGACTGCTGGCAAGGACTTGTCCCTCTCTGACCCTCCCAATTGCAGGGTGGTCCCTCAGGATGCTTTCCGGGCTGAATGGTCTGATCAGGGGGCTCTGGGCAATCAGTTCTGCTGGGAGGTGGGAAAGCTGAGGAGGGAGCTTCCGGGCCAAGTTCCCCTGCTAATCTCGCCTTGCAGATGGGCCACTGCTGGATCAGCTGGTGAGAGTCCGGGGGGAGCTGATGAAGTCACTGAAGAGGGCTCTGAAAGAGCATCAGCAGAAAGGTTCTCTCTCCATCCCATCCTCCCCTCCCTCTCCTCCGCATCCCCCACCCCTAACTGCAGAGGACACCCCCATTCCCAACTAAGAATCCCTTCTGGAAAATGTCCCACCACTTGTCCTCTCACCCTTGTAGAAAATGGGGGGGGGTCCACCTCCTCCCAGGTAGCCCAGGGCATTGTGGGAACTTGGATCTTTCCCCTGACACCAGGCTTTAAGCCATCTTGTCCTTTGGCCCAAGCCTCACCTGGAGCGCCATGTGAAACCCCCTCCCCTCAACAGTCCATCAGTTTGCACAGTCCTCCTGGATCTTGTCCCAGCTAAAGATTTCCTGCAGTCAATGCCCGTGAGGTCCTTCCCGCCTGGGGCGCTCTCTAGTGATCAGGACCCTTCCCTGCCTGGGGGGCTCTCCGGCAGTCTGGGCTCTTCCTGAATGGGGCTTTCTCCAGCAGTTAGGCCCTTCCCTTCCTGAGGGGCTCTCCAGCAGTTAGGCCCTTCCCTACCTGGGGCTTTCTCCAGCAGTTAGGCCCTTCCCTACCTGGGGCTTTCTCCAGCAGTTAGGGTCCTTCCCTGCCTGAGGGGCTCTCCAGCAATCTGGGCTCTTCCTGAATGGGGCTTTCTCCAGCAGTTAGGCCCTTCCCTTCCTGAGGGGCTCTCCAGCAGTTAGGCCCTTCCCTACCTGGGGCTTTCTCCAGCAGTTAGGGTCCTTCCCTGCCTGAGGCGCTCTCCAGCAGTCTGGGCTCTTCCTGAATGGGGCTTTCTCCAGCAGTTAGGCCCTTCCCTACCTGGGGCTTTCTCTAGCAGTTAGGGTCCTTCCCTGCCCGGGGGGGGGCTCTCCAGCAGTCAGGGCTCTTCCTGAATGGGGCTTTCTCCTGTAGTTAGGGTCCTTCCCTGCCTGAGGAGCTCTCCAGCAGTTAGGCCCTTCCCTACCTGGGGCTTTCTCCAGCAGTTAGGCCCTTCCCTACCTGGGGCTTTCTCCAGCAGTTAGGGTCCTTCCCTGCCTGAGGCGCTCTCCAGCAGTCTGGGCTCTTCCTGAATGGGGCTTTCTCCTGCAGTTAGGCCCTTCCCTACCTGGGGCTTTCTCTAGCAGTTAGGGTCCTTCCCTGCCCGGGGGGCTCTCCAGCAGTTAGGGTCCTTCCCTACCTGGGGCTTTCTCCAGCAGTTAGAGTCCTTCCCTGCCCGGGGGGCTCTCCAGCAGTCAGGGCTCTTCCTGAATGGGCTGTCCACATCTCCCCAGCTCCAATCCCTCACTTCTCATTCTCCCTTCTCTTGTAGCCTGCGACCCCAACGCTTGCCGTGAGTCCTTCCGTTCACTTTTCATAGCCCCTCCCCCACATCATGCTTTCTGGGTGTTTGTCCATCCCGCCCTGGGAGCCCACTTGGTCCTTGAGGATCCAATTCCACCCCCAGCCCCCCTGACCCCGCATTTCCTACCCTCTCCATCCTTCACCCTCTGGGCACTCCCTGAAGCTGACAGGTGGTGAGTTCTAGCAGGGAAGGTGTGAGGGGGCAACGCCACCCACCCAGCCCTCTGCCTTTCTTCTTTAATTCTTCCTCTGTCAACCCCCCCCCCCCAGCCTTCCTCTGGTGCATGTCTCTCGCCCCAATCTCTGCCTCCTTCATTTTTTTTAAATTTTTTAAAATTAATTTTATAATTATAACATTTTTTGACAGTACATGTGCATAGGTAATTTTTTACACCATTATTCCTTGTACTTCCTTCTGTTCCGAATTTTTCCCCTCTTCCATCCCCTCCCCTAGATGGCAGGCATTCCCATACATATTAAACATGTTATAGTATATCCTAGGTACAATATATATGTGCAGAACCGAATTTTGTTGTTGCTGTTGTTGCAAAGGAAGAATTGGATTCGGAAGGTAAAAATAACCTGGGGAGAAAAACAAAAAATGCTCTCAGGTTACACTCATTTCCCAGGGTTCCTTTTCTGGGTGTAGCTGATTCTGTCCATCACTGATCAATTGGAATTGGATTAGCTCTTCTCTATGTTGAAGAAATCCACTTCCATCAGAGTACATCCTCATACAGTATCATTGTTGAAGTGTATAATGATCTTCTAGTTCTGCTTGTTTCACTCAGCATCACATCATGTAAGTCTCTCCAGGTCTCTCTGAAATCACCCTGTTGGTCATTTCTTACAGAGCAATAATAGTCCATAACCTTCATATTCCATAATGTAGCCAACCATTCTCCAATTGATGGACATCCATTCATCTTCCAGTTTCTAGCCACTACAAAAAGGGCTGCCACAAACATTTTGGTACTTACAGGTCCCTTTCCACCCTTTAGTATTTCCTTGGGATATAAGCCCAGGAGTAGCACTGCTGGGTCAAAGGGTATGCACAGTTTGATAACTTTTTGTCTGCCTCCATCTGCCCAGCTCTGAGTCTCTACCTTGGCTGCTCTCCAGCTCCCCGATGTCTCTCCTCAGTGTCAACACCTCTCTCTCCCCGAAGGAACCAGAAAACAATGACTGCTCTCCTTTCCCATTTCCCTTTGATTTCCAATTTCCTTTCACTCCTCCACCTTTGTGTCTCCCTCAGGCTCTGCCTCATGACTCCTTTCTAGGTTTGCTCTTCTCTCTGCATCTTTCTCATTGTCTCATCTCTCTGTGTCTTTCTCTTCCTCTCTCCTCTGTCTCTCTTCTGTCTCTGTCTCTCTGTTTCTCTCTCCTCTGGCTCTGGCTCTCTCTCCCTTCTTCCTCTGCCTCTCTGTCTCTGACTCTGTATGCTTCTCTCTCTCTTCTCTGTAAGTGTCTGTCTCTCTCCCTTCCTTCCTACTTCTTTTCCTTCCTTTCTCATTCCCTCCTTCTTTCCTTCCTCCCTTCCTTCTCTCCCTCTTTTCTTTCCTTCCTTCTTGGAAAAGTCTTCTGAAGAAGTTATCATTTCTCTCTCCCTCTCTCCCTCTGTCTCTGTTTCCCTATCTCTCCCCCCCTCCACCTTCTCCGGAATCCTCCTTTGGCCAATAAGGAGGTTTCCACGTTTGTCTCTGCTTTCTCCTTTGCTCAGCCCCCACTCCCCACCGCTGCCATTTCTTCTATCTTGACCTCCGTGCTCTCTCCGTGCGTCTCTCCAGCTCCTCCTCCTCCTGCTTTCTCCGCAGCCCCCCGGCTCATGCTCCTGTCTCCTCCTCGCCTTCCCCAGCTCCATGCATTTCTCTGGTCTTCCCCCCCCATCTTCTCCTTCTAGCTTGACTTCCCTTTCTCCCCCTCCCCCGTCTGCCCCCCCCCAGCCGAACTTTGTCTGTTTCCTCCCCGCCCCCAGCCTCCCCCTTCTTTCCTTCTTTCACCATCCCTGCCTCTGGCCCTCTCCACCCCCTTTGATCTTCTCCAGACCACCTGGGCAGCCAGGTCCTTGACTGTCTGCACTGTAGCCGCGTCTACGCCCGATGTCTGAATCCGACCTTATGCTTCGGTGAGAGGCGGGTGGCCCTTGGGTCTGGGGCTGGGATTGGCCAGTGTCCGACTGGGGGCCGGGCCGGGGGGGGGTGTCGGGGGAGAGAAACGGGGACTGAGGGGAGAGATCCCGGCGGGGAGGCCGAGGCAGAGAGCGCCTGCACAGATCGCCCGGACAGACGCGGGTGGGAAGGACGTGTGCGAAGGGGCCGGACAGATGCAGACGGGAGGGACAGATGCGGACGGGAGAGACAGATGCGGACGGGAGAGACAGATGTGGACGGGAAGGACAGATGTGGACGGGAGGGACAGATGCGGAACGGGAGAGACAGATGCGGACGGGAGAGACAGATGTGGACGGAAGGAACAGATGTGGAAGAGACAGACAAATGCGGACAGCCGAGCCCAGACTCCCATCTTCCTCCCCCTTACTCCCCCGTCTTGCATCCCTCCACGCTCAGCGGACCGCCAGCCGCGTCTTGCCCTTCGCTACGAACTCCAGGGAATCCCAGTGAGGGACCGGATCCGGAAAGCCAGGATCATCGTGGTGTGCCTGGGACTCATCACTTTCGGGGTCCTCGCAGTCACGTGAGTTTTCTACGTCCCCCCATCCTATCCTGGTCAGTCCTCAGACTAGCAGAGAAACAAGTCGTCCTGCCCAGTTCTGGGTATTTACCCACCTGATTCCGAGAACCCTTTCAGCCTTGGCATTTCACGTTCTAGGCCCCCCTTGGACCGACATTCTCTTGTTGAAGTTCCTTCCATCCCAGACATTGTGTTTTAAGGTTTTTTCTGGCTCCGACTTCCATGGGATAATGTGCTTACTCGGGATCTTGTAAAACGTAATGAAAAGACCTTTCAAATGAAAAGGATGGGGGAGGAGGAAAACTGCCTTTGCAAATTCTCCAGACAGCAGACCCCACCACGCAGGAAGAAGAGTGGTGGAGACAGGGTAATTAGCAGCGGACAAAACCTAAGAAAGGGGCTGAAAGTCCACACCGGGGCCTTCCGTCTCTGATGCAGATGCCCGGATTAGCAGGGAACCAGGCAGACCTTGACATGAGGAGCTGCCTCTGACCTTTTGGTAACTCTGAGGAATAGTGGGAGGAGATTCAGGATGGGCAAACAGTTCTGAAAGGGCGAATCTTGTTCCAAAGGGCCAAAACAGGGCTTGGGAGCATGGAGATGTATGTGTGAGGATATCCGTGAACCACGGCGGAAGGTTCTGGGGGATAAAGACCATGGACAAAGGCAGAAGCAGAAAGGATATTGCCTTTGGCGTGTTCGATGGATCGCCCAGACAGGACAAAAATGTGTGAATTTGTGACCTGGATGACATTTCTACCGCTGAGCAGGGAACCTTGGATCCGCCGGTGGGCTGCAGAAGCTCTTTTGACTAAGGCAGAGCAGCTAAGGGTTTCCTGATCTGCCTTTCGGATCATTTTATCTTCCAAAAGATGGAACAGTCAAAGAAGGGGGGATTCTGTTCTGGCCCTGGTTTCGAGCCACGTTGCAGACTAATACCAGTATGGAGAAAATATGCAGAAGGAGCGTTTACAGGGACTTGCCTGAAACATCCAGAGATCAAGCCACTGAAGCCACTCATCCAGTCCCTGAGCTTGCTTGTTTGGTATGACGAAAGCCGTAGCTAATTTCTATTTAGTTGTGATCCCGT
Organism: Sminthopsis crassicaudata; assembly: GCF_048593235.1. Classification (NCBI taxonomy): domain Eukaryota; kingdom Metazoa; phylum Chordata; class Mammalia; order Dasyuromorphia; family Dasyuridae; genus Sminthopsis; species Sminthopsis crassicaudata. The sequence goes on along the minus strand of NC_133619.1, from coordinate 645,215,679 downwards.
TCCCAGGTAGGATCTTTGCTTTTCTGGGCAAGCAATGCCTTTTTTGGTTCCTCCATAAAAAGACAGCGTATATCTATCACTATGCTAATGATTCAGCAAGGGAGTCGAATTAGAGAGCCATAGTTGAAGCTTCTACCAGGTAACGGTCTCCTGTGAGCCTCCAGCCCGGGACTTAATTGGCCAATTATCTATTTTCTGATACTCCTGCAGAGGATTGCCTTTTCCCGATAGACTGCAGTGCCCTCACTGGCCGCCAGAAGGGGCTCAGTCTTCAAAGCCTAGCCTGTTCCTCGGTTGCCAAGCCCAGTCCTGTAACAAGGGCGCTAAAGTCGCTTTGGGAAAATGTTCCCTTGCTACCCAGGTCCCAGATGAATGTAGGAGGTGGAATGAAATAGGGCATCCAAAGGATTAAATTTTAAAATCTGCTCCCCTCAGCACAACCTGGAGGCCCCTGGTCACTGAGCAGGGCATTAACAGCCATAAAGTAAGGTGAAAAGGGAACTTGATCACATACTCCTACTTGCAGTCATTTGACTCCAGCTCTCTCCCCCTCCTCCTTTTTTCTCAGATCATTAAAGGGAGACAGAATATAATCTGGACCACGCCCCTCCGTAGTTTGCTGAAAGGAATGGGTAGAAAGGGGTGCAGGCTCCATCCCAGACTGATGGACTAAAGAATGAAATCATGGAAGGCAGTGGGACCTTTGACTCCCTGTCTTGGATCATGGATTAAGAGGGCAAAACAGCTTCCCTCAGCTCACCATCTGAGGGATCATGAGCCAAGTTTCTGGCTAGTACTGCTGGCACAGTCCCCCTGTGGTTACTAGTCATCCAGCCTCTCCTAGAATGGCAAGGTCAGCGGCAGGAAGATTGGGAGGGAAAAGGGGAGCCAAAGCATACAGATCATTTGTCCAGGCCTTATCTTCTGACTTCTGATCTCAGTCCTGAGATCAGACCCTTCCAGGATTTGTGAGATACCAAAGCACAGGACAAGCGAGCCACTGGTGCGCAGGTTCCCTTCCAGGGTTTGTGAGATATCAAAGCACAGGACAAGCGAGCCACTGGTGCGCAGGTTCCCTTCCGGGGTTTGTGAGATATCAAAGCACAGGACAAGCGAGCCACTGGTGCGCAGGTTCCCTTCCGGGGTTTGTGAGATATCAAAGCACAGGACAAGCGAGCCACTGGTGCGCAGGTTCCCTTCCAGGGTTTGTGAGATACTTTACATGTATGTTTTCTTTTTACAATAGCCCTTTGATGCAGGTCATACTTCATCATACAGATGAGGAAACGGGAGCTAGTAGTATGGAAACAGAACAGTCTTCCTGACTCCAAGATGAAAATTCTATTAGGCCATATTGCCTTTACTATTGAGTTGCTGAGCTGGAAACATCAGGTATCTTGACTAGAAGTGATTGTTCCATTTTTAGAACGGTGTCTGGGTGTATCTGAAGTATGTTCTCTATCTTGGGATAGCAGATTTCCCAGGGCTCAGAAAACGTATAGGGAGGATCCTCCAGCCTAAGATTTTATTTTTGTTTGTTTGCTTGTTTGTTTATTTTTGTGGAGGCGATTGGGGTTAAGTGACTTGCCCAAGGTCACACAACTAGGAAATGTTGTGTCTGAGGCCAGATTTGAACTCAGGTTCTCAGATTTGAAAGGCAACAAGTAGCTGCCCCAACCTAAAATTTTAAAGGGGAAACCTGGCCAAAGGAGGCTTGAATGAAATCCTAAAAACACAAAGAGAAACTTTCAATTAGGAGGAAAAGTGGTGGTGGTGGGGTGTACACTTAGCCCAGGGTCTGGCACACAGCTGGTGCTTAATAAATGTTTATTGATCGACTGATTGCTTGATTGGTTTGAAGACGTCAACAAGGAACTTACTGACTCTCATAATTTGAAAAATTAGGTATAAAAGATATATCCAAAGGCCACTGACAGAAGAAATATGGAAATATGGCAGGGTCTCCCTAAAGTGCAGAAGAAGGTGAAGATGATAGAAATGGCAAAAGATAACAAAAATGCACAGTTTGAAATTTTTTGTTTCGAGATTTATGAGAGAGAGAGAGAGACAGAGAGAGAGAGAGAGAGAGAGAGAGAGAGAGAGAGAGAGAGAGACAGAGACAGAGACAGAGACAGAGACACAGAGACACAGAGACAGAGACAGAGAAACAGAGACAGAGACAGAGACAGAGAAAGATCAGAGAATTAACAGGGCTGCTGCTAAAGTTGCAGGAACAACAACAGGGCGGGCAAAGGGCTGTACCAGTCGTCTTATTTCCTCTATCAAGAATCCAGTGAAAATGACTAAGAGCTGCCAACCAAGAGAAGTGAACAGAGATCCCAAGAGAACTCCTAACTGCTTTGGAGTTAAGTCAGTACTCCCTGATGAACTCCATCACAAGGGACCCCATGACTAGAGAAGGTGATATTTTGCAATATCTCTGCTTAGCTACATTGGAAACATCGAGAGGCACTATGGGAAAGGCAAATAGCGCCATTTAAAAAAAAAATGGAGCCTGCAAACTTTAGGTCAGGGAATTTGCTCCCTTTGGTCAAAATTCTAGATCATATTATTAAAAGAATAAGGTGAGATGAACCTCCAAAAGAGAAAGCAGTGATCATCCAGTTCTAGCATGGCTTTAGTGAAGAATAATTCATGCCAAGGAATGACCTATGATTGGGATGAAATACTACTCTGCTATAAGAAATAATGAAGGGGATGGTTTGAGAAAAACCTGGACAGGCTTCTGGGAACTGAGGCAAAATGAAGTGAGCAGAACCAGGAGAACATTTCCATACAGATAGTCAACCGTGAAAGACTCATGAGGAAAAATGCCCTCTACCTGGAGAGGATTGATGAACTCTGAATACAGTTGGAAGCATTTTTTTCCTTCCTTTGGGTGTGTATGGGTGTGGATGTGTATTTTCTTTTGTAATGGGGTTAATAAGGAAATACCTTTTTGCATGATGTCACATTTATAATCAATATCACATTACTTATCTTCTCTCTGAGAAGAGGATGGGTGGAGGTGAAAAATTACATCTAATTGGAAAATGTTGAATGAAGTAAAAAAAAAAAAATTAAAAATTTAAAAGGCAATTTGGCTTTTAAAGCCCTTTAAAAAGGACTAGCTTCTGCCAGGTATAGCTCATTTTTTCTGTCGATAGTTTAAACAAAGTGTTTGATCAAAGGAATAATCAGAGTCAGTCACGCCATTCCTGTGGAAATGATGGAGACAGGGAGGCTAGATTTGGATCTGGAGAGTTGAACTGCAAGAGTTGAAGAAACGGGTTGACTCTGAGAGATCTCTAGTAGAGTTCCCCAGAGAGCTGGGTTTGGCCCTGGGCTGCTTAACACTTTATTCAAGTCTTGGATTAAGTCAGATTGGCAAAAGCCACAAAGCTAGAACAGTTGGAAAGTAGGGCTTCAGGAAACTCTTCCCTGGCTAGAATCTTGGGCTGAATCTGAGAACAAGAAGCATGCTGGCAACACGCGTGCCATACTTTAACTTAAGACGGAAAGGTCAGTTTCCCAAGTGTAAGCCGAGAGGCCGAGCTGAACAGCGGCCCGTCCAGAATCTGGGGTTTTGCTCTCAGAGCCAGCCAAGAAAGCAAATACGGCCACTCTTCGTCAGGCTCCAGAGGCAGAGCAGGGCTCGGCGCCCGTGGTCCTGCCTCCACACCCTGCTAGGACCCCTCTGGAGCAGCCAGTAGATGAGCCCAAGAACAGCAGGCCGTCCAGATCCTTCTGCAGGAAGAGGGCTAAAAGAATGCACGGTGTTTTGCCCGGGAGATGATTTGGTCACAGGGTGCATCTGACTATCTTGAGGTATTCAAAGGGCAGAAGAAGGCTTCCATGGGTTCTGCTGGGCAGAAGGGAAGCTGCAAACGTCCCTGGAGATCTAGCCTGGGCAGAGAAAACTTCCTGGCAGTTCCACTGGCATTGCCTCTCTCTGCATTGGACTTTTGAGAACTGAACACAAGCATTGACTAAATATCGGGCACCACATGACCCAGCGAGGACACAAGCAAAGAAAGGTTAAAATGGGCCCTGCCCTCCAAGAGGGCATATTTTAATGAAGATGATGTGTAAAGGATCAGGCCCATAAAAGACGTGCACAGAAGGATGGTGGTCGGTGGGTTGCCCTTTGCTCTCAAAGAGGACCAACATGATGTCACTATGTTGGAGTGGAGTTACCCTGGGTCTGACTATGGCCGATCAGACCCATCCAAGCTCAAAGCATTCTGGTCCGGGCTGGGCACAAATAGTCCCTAGGAACATTCAGGGGGATTCTCTAATTTTGCACATTTTCTGAGCTATTTCAATGCTGTGGGAGCACAGCCCCCTCTCTGAGGAGAGGCCTTGGGATTGTCCTTGTGTTGCTTTTTCCAGGAGCACTTGTCCTGTATGAACTTTCCATAAAATAATCTTTTTGGCAAGTATACAGTTGGCATTCAAACAATGTGACCAGCCCAACGGAGCTGCAGTGTAGGTGGAACCCTTGGCAGTTTAGTTGGAGAAAGCACCTTGGTGTCTGGTCCCTTATCCCAGGGGATCTTCAGAATCTTCCTAAGACAATCAAATGGAGGCCATTCGGTTCCCGGTGTGAAATATTATCCAGGTCTCAAAGGCACAAAACAGTGACTCTGGAGACCTTCAGTTGGGCAGTCGGTCTAATCCGTCTCCTCTCCCACACTTTCCTTCAAATCCTCCCAAACACCAAGCTAGCTCTGGCAATGTGTATATCCACTTCATTATCAATGTGGACATCCCTGGAAAGTAGTCTGCCAAGGTAAGTCCTCAGTCTTCAGAACTTCTCCACTTGCTGTGTATACACATATGGATAACGTGGTTCTCGCTGATGGAGCACCTGGGCTTTCTTGGTGTTAATTGTTCGTCCAAAATTAGTAGGAGCAGCAGAGAATCGATCCATATTTTGCTGCCCCTCAGCTTCAGAGGCTGCACTGAGACACAATCACCTGCACACAAAATTTCCTGCCCTGTTCTCCCTCCCTCCCTCCCAGTTCTGGCTTCTGGCCTTTCAAGGAGAATTTACCATCTGTGTGGTAGCTGACCTTGATGACCATTATTGTCCTCTGAAGGCATTTACAACATGGCTGAAAAGCATGTGACCCTTGGAAGGGAAAGTGTTGGCAGCTGGAGGCCAACAAAGGTCAGCCTTGAAGGAAGATTTAAGAGACAGAAGAGGAGATAGGGGATTCCAGGGCTGGGGCCCGGCCAATGATGGAGCGCTGTGTGCAAAAAGAATAGGTCAGTGTGGTGGAGGGGAATAACATGTTTTTCTTAAAAAGCCCCCAAAGAGACCAGGCCGGGACCAGGCTCAGATGAGCTTAGAATGCCAACTTGAAGGTTTTGATCTGACTCTGGAGGTCATGTGAGCCTGGACTTTCAGAGGAAGCAGCTGATGGCCCGGCCGGGCCGGCTCTTCTTGGACAGACATGAAGAAGCTGCTTTGCAGGGAGGAGAAAGGATTAAGGGGCAGATGGAGGAGAGGTCCCAATGAGGATGAAGAGGGTTAGGGGTTATAAGGCAGAGGAGAAAAGGAATGATAGAGAACTAGGGTGTGGGGAAGGAATTTCAGAGTTCACACTCTTAGGAGCTTTTTATTTTCCCTTGTAGAGTCATTTTTCAGTCATGTCCAACTCTTCACGACTCCATCCGAGGTTTTCTTGGCAGAGATGTTGGAGTGGTTTGCCACTTGGCACATAAGGGCAGAATATTAAGATCAGAGATGGGACTGATCGTGCCCTTGTGGAGCTGAGCTGGGCTTGGAAGAGCAGGTCACAGGAAGGGAACAGATCAAGGAACAAAGAGGTTGAGGTGTTTGAGGGAATACATGTATGCTGCAGTCCTCTTGTGTAAGAGAGCAGGAGCTGGAGGGGGAGAGAGCTTGAGCCAAGAGCTGATCTCATCGTGGAAGCATGCAGAGAGATCTCCCCACCAAAAACACAGGGGGTGTCCAACAGTGTAAATAGCGAGGCCTTTGCCTGCTACTCCAGTGATTGGATGGGAAATGTGAGCTCTTCCATAAGAGGCAGGTCCGGCGCCTTCAGCGCCCACAGATAATCCGCTCATTCTGCTTGGGCAGGTAGAGCTCAGGTGACGAATAGCTTTCGATGGCCTTCTGGAATTCCTGTTCTACCGGAATGCTGCTGCTGTTGTTCATCCTGCTCTATTGTGTCCCATCTTGCCTCAATGTGAACCAGGAAGAAAAACCAGTTTTGTGGTGGGATCTCCCTCTGATGCGATCACACCGAGGAGTGAGATTGTTTCAGTAGTCCCCCCTCCCGAGCCGCCCCCAATCTTCAGCTTCCTGTCCGATGTCTTCACCGGCTCTTTCTTCTGTTTAATTACAGGTCTGGGTTCCCACACCTCCCCTGATTAATAGCCTAGTTGGAGAAGGGTGAGAGTCTTTCTTTCATGGAATAGTTAATTTCCCAGACTGGGAGACTCTCTCTGCCAGTGAAGGTTGGCGGCACCTTTATGGTCTTGACTCAGAGACTTGCCCTAGTATTGAAAAGTTACAAGAGTGGCAAGGATCACACAGTCGGCATGTAGTGGAGCCGGCTCTTAGACTCACTCTCCTTGTGTCTCTCTCTATGTCTCCACATCATTGGGTGAAGCACAAATACATATGTACAAGTGCAATTATTTCCACAGCATCCATCTGATCCCAGTTACAGACTGCCTTCTCTTAAAGGGACCCTAGTCCCCTATCCAGCTACCCTACTGTATTTGATGGGGGAGGTGGGGCATATCAATTGTCTCAAAGTATTTATACCGTCCTGTGGAAAATAACAATAACCAGCCTAGTTTAGGGCTTCAAAGTTGGCAGAGAACTTTACATTGTATACTATAACAACCCTGGGAAGTAGGGCCTGTTGTTATCCCATTTTACAGAAGTTGAGGCAGATAGAAGTCAACTTGCTCAGGTGGGAGGAGGCTGAGGCTGGATCTGAACTCGTTACCCATTGTCCCATTTGGCAACGGGCATTGGGCTTGTTCTAGACCCTACAGAGCCCCTCAGAACAGCAATAAATGATAGGAGTAGAAGCTGTGTTGCCTGAGAACTGGAACAAAAAGGGCTGCTGGCTTCCCTGTTGCTGGAGGTCCAAAGGAGGATGCTCTGTGCCCTCCCTCCTCCCAAACCCACCCTGAAAGCACCAGGGACTTTGATTTAGCAAGATGATGGAGAAATCAGGAGCAATTTGCATAGTCTCATCAATACTTCTAGGGTCGGGCAGCGCACACAGCCTCACTTTCTGGTCCAGCCTCCACCCCCAGAGAAGGGGTTCTAGCCTCTCTCCAGTCCCCGAGCCACGCCTTCAGAGCTGCGTGGCCAACCCCCAGTAGTGGCACTACTGTGGTACAGTAGTGTGGTACTACTTCCACACACGGTGTGGACCATGGATCCTGGTGGGGGAGCCCGGCTCTGGTTCTTGGGGCTGCCCTGGCCCCACCCCCCCACATCCCTGCTGCGCTCAGACAGCCGCAGAAAGCGAAGCGTGCTGGCAGCTTCTGGAGCCGGCTCGGACCCCAGCCACCTGCCTACGTCCACAATGACTTTATCAAAAGGCTGTGGCGATGTGGCTTCAAACCCGTAATTGGCTTCAGCTGCTGGGGGATAAGAGGTAGAAGAGTCACTTCTCTCCCTCCCCCTCCCCTCCCTTCTCTCCTCCTCTGTACTGCTGCCTGGCCTCCTCAGCTGCAGCTCTGCTCTGCCCTCATCAGGGCTGGTGACCAAGGGGCGAATGTTTAACAACTAGCTTTCCAAGAGCCGCACTCCTTTGCCATCTTCACCTTTCCTCCCATCATCCACCTTGTCTCCATCACCTCAGTCTGGACTAGTCGACAAAGCAAATCTGGCTTTGATCTGCCCCTGCTGTCAGAACCAACTCTCTGTGATCCCGCGTGGCCTTTTCTTGGTTCACCATTTCCTCCTTCCGCTTATTTTACAGTCGAGGAAACTCTGCAGGGTCACCCCGCTAGTAGTGCCAGACTTAATGGGCGTTGCGGGCACTATGGCGCCACCTAGCCATCTTTGCCCCCATCTAAGGGGTACCAGTGCCTCCAAGTCTGGTCACTCTAGTCCCAAAGCACCGCAGGCCATTCTCGGGGAGGGCATTTCCTTGACCGTAAAGCATTATGGGAACACAGCAATTCCCCAGGAAGCTTCCTCATTGTTTTCCTTGCCAGAAAAAATAAGGTGCAGTCCAACAAAAGAACATGTAGTACAGTGTAATTGCTGTGCCCTCACTGATCATTCATTACTGAGCACAAGTAGCCTCCGGTAATCATTATCCAAGCCGCAGGAGCCCACGCTGACTTGGATTGTAGAGTCCCTAAAGTTATGTCATTGCATGTGCGGTGGGCGGGGCCCTCTGCAGCACATGGCACGCCTAACATGGCAGCTGCAGGAGGACCTGAACATCCCGGCGGTGCTGCACATGGCTGCCAAAGCACATGGCCATAGGACACTTAGAGAAAACTCAAGTAGGGGCAGCTGGGGGGGTGCATTAGCACAGCCCTGAAGTCAGGAGGACCCAAGTTCAAATCTGGTCTCAGGCACTTAACACTTCCTGGCTGTGTGATCCTGGGCAAGTCACTTAACCCCAATTGCCTCAGCAAAGAAAAAAGAAACTTGAGTAGGAATGGATCCCTGAGGGCTGCTATACAACTCTATATTATTTGTGTTTAATTATATTTTGTTTCATTAATTTCTCAATGACATTCAAATTCGCTGCCGGGGCCCAATTTGGCCACCTTTGCTGTGGCAGTGCATCACATGCGTGTCTTCAGTGAGGTGGTCTGGTGCCCTGTGGTAACCGCGTCCACCGTCACCGCCCAAGTCACGAGCCAACCAAGCCTTTCTGCAAGAACCCAGAGCTTCTGTAGCGGCCTTGGAAATCCTCAGGCTTCCTGGCCTGCAGTCCTGACTCTGAATCTGTAGATCCCAGGCCGGCCTGTGGCTTTCCTCACCTTTGTGGGCATCCTCCACTCCCTGGGGTAGGAAAGGGGCAACATCGATACCCAGTCCTTCACCTTCCCTCCCATCTCCTGCTCAGATTGCCTCCTTTTCCCATCATCCCAACCTTGTCAGGCATTTTCAGTCTCTCCTTCTTACCTGGCTCCCTCCCTCTTGTGTTCCTGTCTCCTGAAAAACCTGAAGAGCCCTCCCTGGATCCCTTTGTCCCTGTTAACATCTCTCCTGCCCTTTGTGGCTAAACTCCTGGAAATGGCTGCATAAAATAGGTGCCGTGCCTGCCCTCCTCTCCCTTGGTTCTTAACAATCCGGCTTCTGACCTCATATCTCCATGGCAGCCACTCTCCCAAGTGACCCCTGATCTCTCAGCTGTCAGGTCCAACAGCCCATCCTCCTCCTCTTCGGCTTCTGCAGCCTTGAATGCTCTGGATGACTCTCCTCCCGGACACCCCGTCCTCCCTAGGTTCTCTCCTTGTTCTCCTACCTCCCTAATCCTTCTCCTCGGCCTCCTTTGCTGGATCTTCCTCCAGACCGTGCCCTCTAACCTGGGGGGGTCCCTCAGGACTCTGCCCTGGGCCCTCTTTCCCTTCTCCCTCCAGATGACTTGGTGATCGTTCCTATGTATTTAATGACCAGCTGGTTCTCAAGCCCACTACCTCAGGCTCCGAGGCCCTCCAGTCTCGCCCCTCCCACTGCCTCAACACTCATCCTCCTAGTCCCTCGGTCATCCTGGACTCCTCACTGAACTACCCCTGCCCCCAGCCCATCCTCTCCTAAACGGTCAAAGATCTTCCTCAAGTGCAGGGCCAACCACATCACCCCTTTCCCTGGGCTCAGTACTCTTACGAAGTTCCGGGGTCTCCCCCTCCCTCCCAGACCAAATTCTCTGTCACTCAGAGCCTAATCTGCAGGTTCTGCCTTCCCCCATCGCCTCTCCGGGCGGTGCCCCACGCTATAACGCTCACTCATCACCCCTCCTGGCTCCAAGTCTCCCGTGGAATCCGCTCCCGACATCAAGCCTGTCCCAATTCCTCTCAATTAGCTTATCCTCATTTGTTTTTGCAGTTTGTAGGTTGTCCGCCCCTCCACCTACACTAGACTGGGGGCTCACTGAGAACAAGACTGCCTTTTGCTTTTCTTTGTATCCCCAATACTTAGCACTGTGCCGGGTATACAGTGGGCGCTTAAGAAATGTGCGTGGCCCCACCTCTTGGAAGCCACTCGGCACTTTCTTTTGTTGTTTAACTGCAGACTGTGAAGTTTGTGTGACTCCGTTAGGGTGAAAAGGGGCTGTGAGCCATTCTGTTGACTTTTTCTGTTGAATATTCTTGGGGGCGGGCGGTGGGGGGGGGGAGCGCCCGTCTTTTCCATTCTTACTATGGTTCACCTTTCCTCTGGGTGGCTGCCAAGATTCCGTAGCGAGGCTCTGCCCCCTGGCGGGAGTCCCTGGGAACGCACCCAGCTCCATCGTTACTTGGTCCTCTGGCCCTTCCGAGCTGCAGCCGGAGACGCGATTTCTCACAGAAGTGCTGGAGTCCAGCTCGTGTGATATAAAGGCTCGGGCCCTTTCTCTTGCCCCTTCTCAGAGACAGGCGGGAACTTCCTCAACTGGTCTGGTAGCCAAGTCTCGGGGTACTGACTTCCCGGGCAACCAGTGACATACGGACAGGTTAAAATAGTTCCCAGCCAAAGCGGGAATGGCCGCCAACTTGCAGCAGGCTTCTTGAGCAGACTCCAATATAATGGCTCCCACCACTAGTCACAAAGGACCCCCGAGGCACGGAGACTTCCTAGTGACAAAACGCACATCCGCTGATGGCACACTCTGGAACCCACCTCAGACCGACGCCTGACTCCCTGAGCGCCCCGTCAGCTTCCCCCGACGGGACCCTCGGCCAGAGGGATCTGGAGGGGCTCGGAAGGGAACTGAGAAACGGCCAAGCGGGATCTGGAGGGGCTGGGAAGGGAACTGAGAAACGGCCTCGCTGGGGTTGCCAATGGGATACTTAGCCGAGGCGTTTATTAGAGCATCCCACAAAGCTTACAGAGCAGAAGCCTGCATCATTTCCACGTGAGACATTCGTCGGAGGTAGTGAACGCTGACCTCATTTCCCCATTGCTTTTGCTTTGTGTTTTTATTCCGAGTTTCCATCAAGGTCCAAGGCTTATGGTTACCCTGGGAACGCGTATGGAGAAAGAGAGCTCAGTGGAAAGCCCCTCCCGAGATCCCCAGCACAGAACAGGCTGTGCTCTCTCCAACTCCTTAGCTCTCAACGTGCCACAGCTGCCGACTCTTGTTGACTCTTCGGGTCCCTGTTTAGGGGTTTCCTTGGCAAAGTACTAGAGTTGTTGATTTCTCCAGGTCCAGTTAAGCAGGTTCGGTGTCTTGCGCAGCTGGCAGTGTCTGAGGAAGGGTTTGGAGGTCAGGTCCTCGACACTTCAGGCCTGGCACTCCTCTTCAGGGCCACCTGAACACTGTCCCCTGCCAGAAATGCCCCCCCCCCCCAGAGAAGCAGGCGGCCCGGTGCCAGCTGTCCACACCCGAGGTGAGGCTTCTGGCAGTCTCAGAGCTCGAACGGCCCATTTCCCGGGAAAGGGCCCAGTCTGTGCATAGAATACCGGACCCAAGCTGACGGGTCAGGACACGAGAGAAGGATGAGCAAGCCGGTGAGCGAGCACTCATTGTGATGGACAGGAAAGTGAGCTGGTCTGGGTTCTGGGGAAACTCACGTTCTCAAAGTGCTCCAGCGAGTGTATAAATGTGTGCGCGGGTATAGACACCTAACCCTGAATGCATGCGGACTGCACATGCACATACGTATACAGGCACACACACGCTGGGTTAGAAGTGAGTGGTGAACATTAAGTGCCTACTGTGCCAGGCACCGGGCTAAGCTGGGGGCACGTGCCCTCCCTTATGATATAATTCTGGGTATTGAAAACGTGCTCAGGAAAGACCGACCTGCCAATATAAGCAGAGGGGGCATGAGAGCCAGGGCACCATCGCCAGCTCCCTCATGCCTGGGCACGCCAAGCGGGCACTGTTGGCCATCCCTGGCACACGCCGTCACCCTCGCTTCTTTGTCCCACGTCTGAACATCTCTCTCCAGCCCACAACCAAACCGACTCCATGACACTGCGGCCGTAGGCAAGTCCCTTAACATCCCAGGGACTCAGTTGCCTCATCTGTACAATGGGTCTCGTTCAGCCACTGGGTCAGACCCGTTTCTCCATGAACACATACTGGCAGAGACACTGGCGTGGATGGCCGTGCCCTCCTCCAGCTCATTGTACAGATGAAGAAACTGAGGCAACAGCGTTAGGTGCCTTGGGCAGGGTCACCCAGCCTGTAAGGGCCGGAGTCCAATTCAGTGTCGCCCCCCAGCGGATGAAGCCAGCCTCTCCAGGTTTCCAGGTCTGGGGGAGGAGAAAAGGGTTGCTGCGGGGCAGGCGCCCCTTGTGACAAGCGGGCTTCTCCCCCCCCTCCCCCTCCAGGGCCTACACCTATAGGAGTAACCGGCGGTTGCTGCGGGGATACAGACACCTGGACCAGGGTGCGTCCGAGTGACGTCATCGCGCTGAGCGCCGCAGGATTGGCTGATTTCGGAGGGGGGGCGAGGGCGAGCGTGAGATTTTTAATAAAGAGTTGGTGAAATTCTCTTCAGCGTCTCTTTCGTGGTTCCAGGAGTCAGCCCCCCCAGCCCTGCCTTTGTTACTGGCAGCTTTGTGCCCCTTTCCCCGACTCCCAGGACAGACCCGGACTACGTTTCCCAGGAGCCCCCGAGGCCGATTCTGCTCCTCGCGACACCCGAGAACCAAAAGGCCCAGAGCGCCCCCTTGCTGCGCTGACACGGGCGCACAATGTATCACAATCTAGTAGTATTCTCAGCCCCCCACCCCCAAACCCAGTGACGGGAAACAGGGCGACCCCTCCTGGTGAAGGGGCGAGAGGCTTTTTCTGTGGAGTTACGAGGGCCAAGGCAGGCGGAGGCGGAGGCCCGCCCACAGGCGCCCTGCTTGCGGTGGCTTAGGGCCCGGACGGGAACCCCTCAGGACCCAGAGCGGGAGCCCCTCAGTCCCGGACCGGAGCCCCACAGGACCCAGAGCGGGAGCCCCTCAGTCCCGGACCGGAGCCCCACAGGACCCAGAGCGGGAGCCCCTCAGTCCCGGACCGGAGCCCCACAGTCCCGGACCGGAGCCCCTCAGTCCCGGACCGGAGCCCCACAGGACCCAGAGCGGGAGCCCCTTAGGGCTTAGACCTTGAGCCCCTCAGTCCCGGATGGGAGCCCCACAGGACCCAGAGCGGGAGCTCCACATTTCAGGACCATGGAGAAATCACTGGTCCAGGTAGAGAGCTTGACCCGATGCTTCTGGAGGAGAGGGAGGACAGAGCCTCCCTCTGCCCCACCATTCCCTGGGATGATGGGAAATCTCCCTGCCCTGAGACCACACAGCGTGGCGCAGAGGGAACCCCTCAGCAGCTAGATCAGGGAGAGGACTGCTTGGGGACCACAGTTTTAAATGTCATTACTGCCCCCCACCAAGGGCTGGAGCCTGGCCCTGGTGCTGTGTTTACAAGTGCAGAGTTAGTCATCTCGTTAAGAAAGCCAGCTCACTTATTAATAAAAGGATGGTCATTTGGCCATCTCTCAGAGCAACAATCCTTCATGGCAGTGGCTCACAGTTCTGTGCCCTTAGAAGAGCAGGGGTGGCAATCAACTCTGACGGGTTCACAGTAATGAAGAAATGAATGTTACCGTGAAAGGTGGACTGTATTCTTGGGGCATAAGACTTGGCTCTCCCAGAGCTTAGTCAAAGAGCTATATAAATTTCCTTATCACCTGTCTGACAAAAGGGAGAATCCACATTTTCCCCATCTGTCTGAGCAAAAACAAAGAGCAGGAATGCACCCCTTAGGCCAAACTTAAAATGTTTTTTACTGCCTTTGACTAAATTTCAGCCAAGTCCACCTGCTAAATCTCCCCCCCCTTTTATTGTTTTCTTTTTTTCTCATTATACATGTACATCAATTTTTTTTAATACACATTTCTTTATGAATCATGTTGGGGGATAAAAATCAGAACAAAAGGGAAAAACCATGCAAGGAAAAACAGAAGGAAGAGGAAAAAAAAGTGAACATAGCATGTGTTATTTACATTTATTCTCTACTATTCTCTGTCTGGATGCAGGCAGTGTTTTCTATACAAGGTTTATTGGGATTGTCTTAGATCACGGAACCAGTGAAAAGAATCAAGAGATCATCGCACATTGTTGCTGTTACTGTGTACAATGTATTCCTGGCTCTCCTTGTTTCACTCAGCATCAGTTCATGTAAATCTTTCCAGGCCTTTCTAAAATCAGCTTCTTCACCATTTTTTATAGAACAATAATATTCCCTTATCTTCACTTACTCAGCTTGTTCAGCCATTCCCCACCTGATAGACATCTCCTCATTTTCCAATTCTTTACCACCAGAAAAAGGGCTGCTACAAAAATTTTTGTACATGTGGGTTTTTCCTGGCTGAGTCGTAGAGAGATATTTCCCACATTAGTTTATTTCTGCATGAGGAAGTAGGAAAGAGGGGAAAACTATGTTCTGTTACAATAATTACTAATACAAGAGAGAAATAATCATTTCTCTTAATAAAGCACTGACTGGTATAAAAAATTATTGCAGGAGCAGGTAGGTGGCACAGTGGATAGAGCACCAGCCCTGAAGTCAAGAGGACCTGAGTTCAAATGTGACCTAAGACACTTAACACTTCCTAGCTTGTGACCCTGGGCAAGTCACTTAATCCCAATTGTCTCTCCCCCCCCCAAAAAAAAATATTATAGATCAGAAACTTCCACCCAGAAAAGAACAAGTCAATCTCTAACTACATAAGTAGAAACTCAAAGAAAAAAAAGAAAAATATTCTACACAGATTGCATAAGTATAAAATTTATAAAAATTACATGAAACAAAATTAAACAAGTCATGGATAATGAAATGAAAACTCTGAGGGAAATGAGTAACTTAGAAGAGAAATGAACATATCCAATGGGTAAAAGTAGACTAGATGAAATAGAAATCGATGATTCTATGTGACCACATTTGCCATGTAGCACCCCATCAGGACTCCAAGTTGGAGATATGTGTTGTTTCTGACATCCCCAAACTCCTTGGTTTTATAGAACACTAATATCCCATTATCTCCAAGTACCACAGCTTGTTCAGGCATTCCCCACCTGATGGACCTCCATTCATTTTCCAATTCTTTACCATCATAAAAAGAGCTGCTACAAACATTTTGGTTTTTAGCCTGTCAGTTGGTAGGGATGCACAATTTGTTCCATTAAAATGCAATGTCCACATGGTGCTGACATTGAGCAGCAAAGTCTGAAGTGCTGACCATGAGGGCTGGTCGGATCGCCTGTGCCAGGACCTCTGTGCAGATTTCCAGGTCCAGATTTAAATAGAAATAATATGGGACCCAGAGCACAATTTTGATTTTGACACAACTGCTGACACACTCAGGGAAAAGCCACTAGGAGTCTCTCATTAGAAGATCTGAATGTCATTAATAATCTCATCGTGCATGTCAGCTCATCTCTGTGTCAACCCAATGGTAAGTGCCAGCCAAATGAATCCCTCAGATCCCAGCAGACCAAACAGAACCTCCTTGTTCTGTGTCTGGTGTCATCGAACAGGACAGCAAAATCCGTGCTCCAAGCAGCCATCTCTGGCCATGACACTCTTGGGCACCTGCTGATGCACCCCTTTGCAACCCTCTAATCATTTCATTAAAACTGAGAGTCAGACTCCAAGTTCCCAAGAGATATAGGTCTCATATCCAGCTGGAAGACAGATTCCCATCACCTTTCTTACAGATTAACATGGTATTTGAAAGCTGCCCATCCTCCCGGACATATTCAGCTGATCAGTCAATTAGCATTAGGCACCTACTATGTGCCAGGTGCAGGTAGGTGGCTCAGTGGAGAGAATGCAGGGCATGGAGTCAAGAACACTCGTTTTCCTGAGTTCAAATCTAACCTAAGGCACCTGAGACTCTGCACAAGTCACTTGAACCTTTTTGTATCAATCAGTCCCTCCTCTGTAAAATGAACTGGAGAAGGAAATGGCAAGCCATTCTAGAATCTTGGCAAAGAAAATGCCGAACGGAGTCAGACACAATTAGAATGAACTGTGCCAAATGCTGGAGATGGGAAGAAGGCTTGTCCCTGCATTTAAGGAGCAGAAAGACTAGTGGGGAGTGCTGGTGGGTTAATCACCCATTGGGTGTGACATCGGGAAGATGCACCAGGGCTGGCAAAGGCTCTGGCTGAAGGACATTGGCTGAGACTCGAAGGAAGTCCGGAGATAAAAGTGAGAAATGTTCAAAAATGGTTTTTAAATAGGTCCCATCCCCCCATCGCCACCATCCCGATCAACATCTAGTACCCTGTGCCGGAGCCTTGGGCAAACCCAACCCTCTCTGGGGGCAGATCTCAGCTGGAGTATTCCAGCTCAGGACTCGCAGGTGGAAAGTTGTAGGGACTGGGCATAAAGTCCAAATGTGTGAAATGGCTCGGGTGGCCAGCTGACCGAGGGCCAGAGCTCCATCAAATGCACGAGGGCTTACTGGGAAATTCTTCCAACTATTATTGTATCTAAAATCCTCCTGCATTTGTTGGATAAAGTCCTCATTCTTCCCTGGAAGTCCGGCCATTTATGCATTTGTTACAAATTTGCAATCCTCTTTAAAAAACCTGATAACCCAGGACCAATAATTATTTCGTGGTGCTCTATTACTTAAAGTTCACTACTAGCCGCTAAGTGGCAGTGGAGCTCTGGCTCAGGCGTTCAGTCATTTCCAATCCTGTATGACTGTCGTGTCTATATTAAAAACAGATAAACACGCTGCCTTTTCCTATAACATAAATATAAAGCTTCTAAACCCTGTTTACTAATAGCTGTACTTTCTAAATTATGCAACTGAGGTGATACAAAGAATTAGGGAGGCCCCATATAACCCAAAGCAAAAAGCCTAATAATCAAGACTGATTTACTTAGAGCAGAAGTCCGCCTGGAGTGGAAATGTCTGGGTCAAAACCAATAAGCATTACTTGAAACAATAATCGATTAAAATAAACAAGTTAAAACTGTTTCAGGGATAAAGCTTCTTCTTCTTCTTCTTCTTCTTCTTCTTCTTCTTCTTCTTCTTCTTCTTCTTCTTCTTCTTCTTCTTCTT